>NC_140588.1:18933436-19221618 GCF_964204655.1 Triturus cristatus | reverse complement strand
TGTCTCTCTGTGTCTCTCTGTCTCTGTGTCTCTGTGTCTCTGTGTCTCTGTGTCTCTGTGTCTCTCTGTCTCTGTGTCTCTGTGTCTCTCTGTCTCTGTGTCTCTGTGTCTCTGTGTCTCTGTGTCTCTGTGTCTCTGTGTCTCTGTGTCTCTGTGTCTCTGTGTCTCTGTCTCCTCTGTCTCTCTGTCTCTCTGTCTCTCTGTCTCTCTGTCTCTCTGTCTCTCTGTCTCTCTGTCTCTCTGTCTCTCTGTCTCTCTGTCTCTCTGTCTCTCTGTCTCTCTGTCTCTCTGTCTCTCTGTCTCTCTGTCTCTCTGTCTCTCTGTCTCTCTGTCTCTCTGTCTCTCTGTCTCTCTGTCTCTCTGTCTCTCTGTCTCTCTGTCTCTCTGTCTCTCTGTCTCTCTGTCTCTCTGTCTCTCTGTCTCTCTGTCTCTCTGTCTCTCTGTCTCTCTGTCTCTCTGTCTCTCTGTCTCTCTGTCTCTCTGTCTCTCTGTCTCTCTGTCTCTCTGTCTCTCTGTCTCTCTGTCTCTCTGTCTCTCTGTCTCTCTGTCTCTCTGTCTCTCTGTCTCTCTGTCTCTCTGTCTCTCTGTCTCTCTGTCTCTCTGTCTCTCTGTCTCTCTGTCTCTCTGTCTCTCTGTCTCTCTGTCTCTCTGTCTCTCTGTCTCTCTGTCTCTCTGTCTCTCTGTCTCTCTGTCTCTCTGTCTCTCTGTCTCTCTGTCTCTCTGTCTCTCTGTCTCTCTGTCTCTCTGTCTCTCTGTCTCTCTGTCTCTCTGTCTCCCTTCCTCCCTTCCTCCCTTCCTCCCTTCCTCTCTGTCTCCCGCTCTCCTCTCTGTCTCCCGCTCTCCTCTCTGTCTCCCGCTCTCTCCTCTCTCTGTCTCCCTCTGTCACCTCACCCGCTGTCCTCGTCACCCTCTGTCACCTCACCCTGCGTGTGTCACCCTGGGCTGAGACTGCTTCCTGGGCACACACACACAGCAGCACCCGAGTACTTCACAGGTCTTTGAAAGACCATTCACTTGTTGATGAGGCTTTGTTGTATTTCACCTCTTCTTAGCGCCCCTGCATCTCCACTCAATCAGAGAGGAGATGCAGGGGTGCTAAGAAGAGGTGAAATACAACAAAGCCTCATTAACAAGTGAATGGTCTTTAAAATAATCGCCCGGCCCCCATAGCTCCGCGCTGCTGCAACCGGCGGTGTTTGCTGACAAGCACAGGTACGATGTCTGCAAGGTCTGCGGGCCGCCAAGGCAGGCTTGCCGGGCCGCTGGCGGCCTGCGGGCCGTACTATGAGTACCCGTGATATAGTGGGATGTTTGTAACCTTTTTCGACTAGGTGTGCACGGCATCGGATGTAGTCTGTTCCTTGCTGGTTGCAGGTGAAACCAATCTGGTGAGGAACTATGAAGCTAAGAAGAAGAGGATTTAGTCTCATTGCCAGTATTTTTGTGTACAGCTCTCTTTAACACGCCTGGACAGTAAGATGCGCAGTTCTGCAGATCTTTGGGGATGAGAGATATGTCCTCATCACCCATGATAGGAGTAGGGCTAGCCTGCTGAGAAAAGGAATTAAAAAAGGCTTCCAAAAGATCTTGGGGGAGGGGAAAGGAAGGTTTTGTAAAAGTTGAGAGCAATACCGTCTGGGCTAGAGAATTTGCCTATAGGCATTGATTCAAGCTCTTGCCACATTTCAATGAGGACCTCCTGTATATCTGTGGGGTTTTCGTTAGCCTTATTGTAGAGGACTTGATGGAATGCGTGGCAGGTAGTTAGTTTTTGCCTTTCTGTGGCAGCCCAATTAATCTTGATATGCATACTGGACAGCCCCAAATATGAAAGCTGTTGACTAGTGTGCTTCATGGGCTATATTTTGACTAAAGAAACCATTTTCAATATCTAACCTTTTTTCTTTACCAGACTTATCATCAGCTGTGCACTACATTTGTGTTTGTGTATTCAGACTCCTACAGTTCAGTAATATATTGTACGCATTGTTTTTTTAAAATGTGATATACTTTTATATCCCATCTTAAACAATCGGCATTCATACATAAGTACTATAAACAACATGTACATCAGTTTGTTCAGCATCATGAAAGTCTCATTCTCCTGCATTTGGTTCTGACCCCCATTGTACAGCAGAATAAGTCCTTTAGCCCCCTTCGTGCAGAGAGCATTCGGTTATCTCACATTTATTGTACGATACCAACAATATTAAAAAGGGATGTCAGTCTATGCGGAGAAGATGTTGGGTGTCACCTTGCCTGGTGTTTGGTGGCAAATTATCTGAGCTGTTGGTTTGCAATTAGGGCTACGTAGGAATGCAGCTGTGCCCATATGCCACAGGCTTGGATTTAGCAGGTAACATGAAGGTGTAGAGTTCTCCATTGGTATTGCAAGTAACTACATATGAGCCCTGCCTCCTTAATGGGCAGTGGTCCCTTCAACCAGTGGAGGGCCGCATTCATCTTAGCTGATTATAGGAGCAGTGGGAGGGGGGTGTATTCAGTGGAGGGGTATCCATAGTTGAGTGACAGGGTCAGTCACTCCCAAATTTCCTAATTCTGTCAAGATAGCTAGTATATCACTTTTGGTCTCCAGCTTTAATTAATATTGGGCTTCAATCTGTGATATCCATGGCATAACATGCAGTACTGATTCCTTTTCTGATGGATACATCTGCCAGTGGATTCCTCACCTTGTGAATATCCCCTGCGCCAGCAACATACAGAGCGGCCCCAGGGGATCCAGAATTTTTGTCGTCTCATCCATCGCCTGAGAGCCTGGTAATTCAGGCGGCTTGTTCTGGGAAGTCTAAAGGAGCTTTTCCACAGGTCCCTGGGGACAGAGAGGCAAAAAGGCTGGACCAGTCGGCAAAGAAGGTGTTTTCATCAGCCAGCATGGCTTTGAAATCGACTAACGCCACATGTCTTTTGGGACGCTATGTACACGCGTTGATGGATTCGGCTAAGAAACTGGTGCCGAAACTACCTGATGAGGATAGATCTGGTTTTAACGACATCTTGGCTGATGCTCAGGCGGCTGCGCGACAAGTGATCCAAAGTAGGCTGGACACTGCAGATTCTGTTGCAAGGATCATGGGATCGTCTGTTTCAACTAGAAGAAGTGCTTGGTCGAGAACTTCGGAGTTCTCTCAAGATGTGCAAACAACCCTATTGGATCTACCGTTTGATGGGTCTGGCCTATTTGGGGAAAAAGGCAGATGCTGCTCTGGAAAGATTCAAAGAGAGCAAGGCAACTGCTAAATCTTTGGGACTCCAGTCTCAGTCGAGAGGGTCTTTTAAGAAGTACAGAGGTTTTGGAAGGACATCTTTTCGAACCTATAGGCAGACTCAGCAGCAGCAACAGCAGCAGCAGCAAGGTTCCTCGTCGAGAGGTTACAGAGGAAGAATCAGGGGTCGCACACGTGGCCGTCAGCTCTCCTCCTCCTCTTCCTCAGCCCCTCCCACCACCGCAAAACAGCCCTAGATCCGCCATTCCGGATCATGCTGGTCCTGTGGGGGGCCGGCTTACCCATTTTCTACAAGATTGGGCATCTGTAACTACAGATCTCTGGGTTCTAGATCTTGTGGAAAATGGGTATGCCCTTCCCTTTCGGGAATTCCCTCCAAATTACCCTCCTTGCCAAGGGGCTTGCTCGGACGACCACCGTCTTCTCCTGCAGGAGGAAGTCCTGAAGTTGTTTCAGAAAGGTGTGATAGAGGTGGTTCCAGAGCAGGAGAGGGGTCAGGGATGCTACTCCCGGTATTTCCTGATTCCGAAAAAGGACGGCAGATTGCGTCCGATATTGGACCTCAGGATCTTGAATCTTTATCTAAGACAAGAGAAGTTCAAGATGCTCACCCTTGCTCAGGTTCTTCAAGCGCTGAATCAGGAGGACTGGATGGTGTCCATCGACTTGCAGGATGCGTATTTTCACATCCCAATCCTGAAGTCGCACAGAAAGTATCTCCGTTTCACGGTAGGGTCGCAGCATTATCAGTTTGCGGTCCTCCCGTTTGGTCTTACTTCTGCACCTCGGGTCTTCACGAAGGTGATGGCAGTGGTGGCAGCCCATCTCAGAAGGTCAGGGGTCTCAGTTTTCCCCTATCTGGACGACTGGCTGATCAAAGCGGAGTCTCCAGAGAAGGTGCTGCATCATCTGCGGGATGCAACTCAACTGTTGTACAACTTGGGTTTTTCGATCAATGTGCCCAAATCTCACCTGGTGCCCTCTCAGCGCAACCTGTTCCTAGGTGCGGTACTGGACACTACTGTTTGTCGAGCATTCCCTCCTCCTCAAAGGATTCTCGACATACAGGAAATGATTCCTTTATTTTACAACGGAGCGGTTGTTCCGGTTCTGACGGTCCTTCGCCTGCTCGGTCTGTTTGCTTCTTGCATTCTGTTGGTCAACCATGCACGCTGGCACATGAGGGCGCTCCAGTGGTGCCTCCGCAAGCAGTGGTATCAGCACAAGGGAGATCTCAGGGAGTCTGTGAGGATCTCCAGAGAAGCTGCGGCGGATCTATCTTGGTGGGGCATGGAGGGCAATCTGTCTCAAGGAAAGTCTTTCCAGCTTCCTCCATCGGTGGCCACAGTGATAACGGATGCATCCACCTTAGGGTGGGGTGCTCATCTGGGGGATCAGGAGATCAAGGGTCTTTGGTCTCCAGAGGAAAGGTTGCTTCACATCAACCTTCTGGAATTGCGGGCGATACGTTTGGCGCTCAAGGCCTTCCTCCCTTCCCTTCGCGGTCCGTCTGTTCAAGTCCTGACGGACAACACTACCGCGATGTGGTATATAAACAAACAGGGAGGGGTGGGGTCTCTTTGTCTCTGCAGAGAGGCCCTGCGTCTATGGTCCTGGGCTCAGGACCATCAGATTTGTCTGATGGCAAATCATCTGGCCGGGGTGCTGAACGTGCGTGCGGACAGTCTCAGTCGGCAGTTCTCCGCCGACCACGAGTGGAGGCTCCATCCGGAGGTGGTTCGTCACGTCTTTCGGACGTGGGGAACTCCTCGGGTGGATCTATTTGCCACCCGCGAGAACGCGCACTGTCCGTTGTTCTGCAGTCTCCGATGCAGGGAGCGTTGGGGGACGCGTTTCAGCTGAGTTGGGGCTCACGACTCCTTTACGCGTTTCCTCCCATACCCTTGATTCCTCAGGTTCTGAGGAAGATTCGCCAAGACCGGGCCCAAGTCATATTGATCGCCCCGGATTGGCCAAGAAGGGTGTGGTACACGGATCTTCTCTACCTCTCCTCGTGCCCTCCGCTCCGTCTCCCTCTGAGGGCAGACCTCCTCTCGCAGTCGGAGGGGTAGGTTCTACACCCCCACCTCCAGAGCTTACACCTTCATGCCTGGAGATTGAACGGGGCAACCTGAATTCTTTCTCTCTTCCGCCGGATGTGGTGGATGTTATTTTATCGGCCAGGCGACACTCCACCAAATCTATTTATTCATATAGGTGGTCGAAATTTGTTTTCTGGTGTGGAGAGAGGTCCATTGATCCTTTGAAGGCTCGTCTGTCTAATATTCTACAGTTTGCCCTTTCTCTTGCTCAGCAAGGCTTTGCTGTGGCTACTGTGAAAGGATATTTATCGGCTCTATCGGCTTTCCTTTGTTTGCCGGATCAGCCGTCGCTGTTCAAGTCACCTATTGTTCTTCGTTTTATAAAGGGCCTTACAAACAAGTTTCCTCCTACTCCCTTTATTGTGCCTCAATGGGACTTAAATCTTGTACTAACCTATCTTATGGGTTCTCCCTTCGAGCCCTTACACAAGTGTCCCTTGAGGTTGTTGTCCTTTAAGACAGTTTTCCTCGTTGCAATCACCTCGGCATGGAGGGTAAGTGAGCTTCAGGCTCTAAGTTCAAAACCCCCATTCTTGACCATTCATGCTGAACGAATGGTACTCAGGACCAGGGCTGCATTTTTGCCTAAGGTGGTAACTCCCTTCCATTTGGGGCAGTCCATTACCCTTCCTTCTTTCTATCCTCCCCCTCACCCTTCCAAGGAGGAGGAGAGACTTCACCGCTTGGACCCTAAGAGGGCCGTGAGCTTCTACCTGGACAGGACAAGGGATTCCAGGATTGATGACCAGCTCTTTGTGGGCTTTGCTGGCTGCAGGAAAGGTCGAGCGGTGCACAAGCGCACGCTTTCCAGGTGGATTGTCTTGTGCATCAAGATATGCTACTCCCTAGCTGGTAAGGAGCTTCCGGAGGGTTTGAGGGCTCATTCTACCAGAGCAAAGTCTTCCACATCTGCCTTAACTAGGGGTGTTCCGGTGGAGGACATTTGTAGGGCGGCAACTTGGGCCTCCCTCCACACCTTCGCAAAACATTATTGCTTAGACACCGAGGTGAGGAGGGACGGACACTTTGCTCGTTCCGTCCTTCAGGATTTTCTGGTATAGAAGGGTGGACACCCTCCTCCGGGAGTGGGGACTACTGTGGAATCTATTCACAAGGTGAGGAATCCACTGGCAGATGTATCCATCAGAAGAACAAGTTACTTACCTTCGGTAACGCTTTTTCTGGTGGATACAGTATCTGCCTGTGGATTCCTCACTGACCCACCCGCCTCCCCGTTGTCCATCCTTCTATACCGGTATTTCTATGCCTGTAATTCTATTGATGGGTTTCAAATGTGTTTATCACTGTCAAAGGCATTATGTTATTTCTTGTGCTTTGTTATTTATTTTCCACACTGGTTGTGTTGATATGCATATTGTGTACTGTGTATACTGTGTATATATATTGCTGTCAGTCCGTCCGTGTGCCTCGAAGGCACGGAAAAAAGGGGCGGAACTGACGTCATCACGCCGACGAGGTCTTCTTATGGAGCCGGTGACGTCAGCGAAGTCGCGAGCGGAGCCGTGTCTCTGTGACGTCGTCGTCGACCCCATCGGCGTGGACTGCTACAAAAGTTTCCGAATGTTGCTGGCGCAGGGGATATTCACAAGGTGAGGAATCCACAGGCAGATACTGTATCCACCAGAAAAAGCGTTACCGAAGGTAAGTAACTTGTTCATCTCAGCTCATTTTACTTCGGTACAGTGCCTAAGCTTTTTATAGAGCCCATTCTTTCTTTCATATATTTTCTTGAGTTTTTAATGTACTTGGGGAATGAATGCTTCAAGTATTATGTACTCTCCTTGTGGGGTACTCCCTAACAAGAGGTGGTAGTCCGTAATCTTCAGTCAGGATATTATAGGCATTTGATAAATGTAATTAAAACACTTTTATTATGTGTGATATTTTACTGCATCTGTAGTAATACTTTATGAATCTTCTAAGAGACATTTATGTGTCCTACTCGTGTATTTATTGAAATATATTCTTTAATTGGCGTTACCACCAAATGTCCTGAAGAGTCTGGTGAACTCACATTATTTCTTTTGCAATGTCTAGAAGCCCCATTGCCTATTTTCCATTATGCAGAAGGACAGTCATTTTTAGAGGTCTGATGTTGTTTAGTGGTTAAAACTGCTACTTTCTTCTTTTTGAGCTGAGCTTTTGAGTCAGACCATTTCTCTTCTTTCTTTACACTTTGTTGACTGTCTGGTTGCAGAATCATTACCCTTGCAGTTATTTTACTGGCATACTCATCCCTTCCTCAACTCTGTTAGTAGTTCCTTGCTTCCTCAGAACTCTGAGTGTCTGTTATCTTCAGAATCCTATGGAGAATGATCACCAATATGCTGATACTTGTCAGGCCTTTTTAAAAACATTTGTTGCTGTCCTTCAGTTGGTAACTCTCTCCAGATTCTTGCTGTTGAGGTGCTTGACTCCTTGTTTTTGTTGAATCTTTTTCTCTTCGGGAGCTGATCTCTCAGTATTCCCTGTATGCCTCCGGCTTAAGTTGCAATTTAGGTGCATGAGTAACTCGAATGTCTTGACTTGAGGTGATGTATATTGCGGGATAGTTTTGGGTTGCACACATTAAGAGATATATATATATATATATATATATATATATATATATAAATTCAGTGAAAAAACCATAGGTTTCACACATGTTATAGTTAGCTGGACATTTTACTCGTAAAAAACCAATGAAATTGCCCCGTTATAGTTAGTTCAGCTAACTATAACTCGCGCGCCCGCAATGCACTGCTGATGACGTCACATATTACATCACTCATGACATGGTCAGTGACATCACTCATGACATCACTCATGACATCACTGATGACATCACTGATGACATCACTGATGACATCATCCTTGTGATAGAGTGGCAGACCTCCTCTCACCCTAATATAACCTTTGACACACACATTCAAAAATAGATTAAAATTTTCAAAACAATGGACATACCAATACCAGTTACAACAACCTCTTCAGTAATTCTAAGATCCACATACACATCCACTCATTCACCAACAGTCCAATACAGTCACTCATACATGTACTCACTCATCATATGTACTCCTACACCTATACATCCTGTTACACAATGCCACTCATCCATAGAGTT
The DNA here is from genome assembly GCF_964204655.1 of Triturus cristatus. Lineage (NCBI taxonomy): Eukaryota > Metazoa > Chordata > Amphibia > Caudata > Salamandridae > Triturus > Triturus cristatus. The sequence continues at coordinate 19,213,141 of NC_140588.1, read as the reverse complement.
ACTCACACACATAGTCACTCGTGCTAATAAAGAATCAAACATACATTTACTTGCATATACAGTTATACACACACCACCATACTTACTTCTACGGAAACTTACACATACTTAGTCTTTTAAACAATCACTTATAGAAACACATACTTATTCATACAGGAACTCTTCCAATCTCTCACCCTTGCATATACTCACATATATACACCAATAGTCACATATACTAGTTTTAAACATATGTAGTTACTCATAAAGACACTATTGAGACAGTCATTCACTCACTAACACACCCATACACACACTCATCCACCCATGCAGTCCTGCACACATGGTCTGTTCAACACATACAAACAGTGAGTCACTCATTCATGCACCTATGCACTACGTAATACCCCCCACCGAACCATGCAGACACTCAGACTGATACTCAAAAAACCAACTAATAACCTATATAGACACCCATGTAGCTACTCACCAACCCATGCAGCCACTTATACACAAAGTGAGAGACTGATACAGATATATACATATTTAAACATTACTCACTAAAACATGTATTCACTATGATACACTTAATCAGTCAGTTAAACAATCAATTTTTCAAAAACAAATCATCCATTTAGACACTTATATACCCATTTATTCTTCCATCGACCTTGAGATATACATATATAAAACATATTTAATTTTCAGAAAAACCCACATTCACTGGATGATGTCATCAGTGAGGTCATCAGTGATGTCATTTGAGATGTCATCAGTGATGTCATGAGTGATGTCACTGACCATGTCATGAGTGATGTAATATGTGACGTCATCAGCAGTGCATTGCGGGCGCGCGAGTTATAGTTAGCTGAACTAACTATAACGGGGCAATTTCATTGGTTTTTTACGAGTAAAATGTCCAGCTAACTATAACATGTGTGAAACCTATGGTTTTTTCACTGAATTTCTAAGGTTTTTTAAATGCTAATTCCTAACTATAACGTGTGAGAAACCCATGGTTTTTTCAGTGAATTTGCAAGGTTTTTTTAAATGCTAATTTTTTTTTTTTTTTTTTCTAACATATTTTTAATTTAATTATCTTACCTTTTATAAAGACTATGATTAAATTTTTAAAATTCTTTAATATGTTTTTTTAAATATATTTTTTAAAATAAACATGTAAAATTTATTTGCAGTACTTTTTTTAAAAAAAAAATATTTTTTTAGTACGCGTACCGTAAACTCACGGTAAGCGTACGGTTTACGCAACGTCCGTAATCTATCTACGCTGCTTGCGTATAGTTACGCACTTTGCGTAGCCGCGCGTACTGCGCGTGGGACGCGTGCGCGCTTACGCCACACGCGCACGTTACGCGGAAGTGTCGGGTAGTGACTGTTGTGCGCATGCGCGCAAGCGCGTGTCTTTTTTACGCGCATGCGTACTTTTTGCCGTAAGCGTACCGTAAGCGTACGGTAGGTCATGTGATCATGAAACACAACTTTTGATTGGTTGAAACTACTTTCAGTTCTAGAACTCTCCTACACCACACCCATTCCCCTCATTTCTGCTTGTGATCCCTTGGGAGAAGGAGCTGGTTTGTCTTTGGGATACGATGGCAGAACAGCAGAGCTCTTCTGAGAGTGAGGCTAGCACTAGCAGCACTGTCTTGAGGCAGAGATCGAGGAAACAAAAGCCCTCTTATGTATGGGATTATTTTACTTTTCCTGAAGGCCAGCAAAAGGTAAATGCACCCTTAGTGACTTGTAAGCTGTGTAAGCGTGTACTTTCTAGAGGTAATCCTAACAGGAAGTATTCCTTTGGGAATCACACCATGAAGAGACACCTCCAGGATGTACACAGAAGGACACATGGTCATCTTTTTGGAGGTAACTCTTCAGAAAGACGAGCCAGTACATCCACAGTAGCTCAGCCTGGACCATCATCTGCAGGGCTGACTCCTTCTTCTGCAGGTCAGGTGAGCCCTTCATCTGTGGGGGGAGAATCTCCTTTTGCTGGCCCTCTGGAAATGAACCCTCTATTTCGGAAGGTTGATATTCATTGCACATTTTGTAAAGATCTAATTTGCCATAGGGAGACCAGTGTTTCCCTAGTGAACAACAAAATAGATCAGCACATTTGTCGCTTTGAATAATTTTCCCATGCTTCCTTTCCTCTGTCCCTGCATGAACACAACGGTTCTTTTAAGAGCCAACCTTATCTTTCATCTTTTTTTTACATATGTTTTTTAAAAAAAAATTTATTTTTTTTTACCGTACGCGTAGGGTGCGCGTACTTTTTTTTTTTTTAAAAAAACACTAAAAATCATTTATCACATTACATTTTCCTTGAGAGAGTACAATTATTATTATTGACTTACCATACTCACTGAAAAAATATTTATTCATTTGTTTTTTTAAATACTGTGCATGACTATACATGGCAAGCACATGGGTGTGTGCTAAGAGTCTGCTTCTTCCCCCAAAAAATCGCTCCCCCTTTTTCCTACTAATGCAACTGTGAAATCACCAGAGCAAGACGCAATAAATCTCTGCCTATAATTCCTCTCTGCACACAGAGTCATGTTTTCACATTAGTCCCAAAACTAAATTTCTTTGCCAATTTGAAAGCACACTTACTGCTCTTTTTTTTTCGGGGCAAGTGAAAATCACTTTTACAGACTGACACATTATGAAACCACTTTTTTTGATTTATTTAAATGCACATGTCCAAACTGTTTTTTCAGACCACCACCATGTGTATTCTCGGTGACTGCCTACACTCCAGCAAGGGCAACCAGCCTTAGTGATGCTGAATGTATTTGCATTACAGACTGAAACCTGAAAACCCCACTCGCTTGTAAATACTGTGCATGACTATACATGGCAAGCACATGGGTGTGTGCTAAGACTCTGCTTCTTCCCCCAAAAATTCGCTCCCCCTTTCCATCTAATGTAACTGTGAAATCACCAGAGCAATACGCAATAAATCTCTGCCTATAATTCCTCTCTGCACACAGAGTCATGTTTTCACATTAGTCCCAAAACGAAATTTCTTTGCCAATTTGAAAGCACACTTACTGCTCTTTTTTTTTTCGGGGCAAGTGAAAATCACTTTTACAGACTGACACATTATGAAACCACCATGTGTAACTACAACAAAAACAATTTCCATTTCTATTATTCATTTCTTAAGTTACCACATACATCCCCTCTCAAACTGTAAACTCACCTTTAAAATTAGTTAGTTGTGAAAGAAATGTGACACTCAAACAGCAGATTATCAGAGCCAAGATCTCTGTTGTGTTCACCTCTCTCCTCTCAGCAGAACCAGATAATGGCAAACTTTCCCTCTATTTTTCCACACATATACTTGTAAGTTTCAAATCTCAGTGCTTCCCCCTTTTTTTCAAATGTAATCACACATTTCTATTGGTTGAAAACCAACCCTTTTCCAAAAGTACCCTTCCCCCAACTTGACTTCTGCCTAGTACCCTTCCCCCAACTTGACTTCTGCCTGCTACCATAGCAACAGCTCATGGAACACTGCTGTGTTGAGTTAGGTCAGAAGTTCGCCAAACAATGTTTCAATTCCACAGAGCAAGAGTGCTTGACTTTTCAAACCTAACAGCAAATCCATAGTACTGTTCTTTGGTTACACATTTTTTTTTACCAATACAAAACATGCTTCTATTAATTTACACATACAGCCTAGTTTTTATTCTAGAATGGTATGAAACAGCCAATCAGTTCTTTTTGTTTTGAAAAAAATATGTATGCCTCCATTTCCAAACTGTCTTTCTTTTCATATTGCCATTCTACTGAAAGACACCTCCTGAGTGCATCCAGTTCTCCTTTGAAGATGTTCACAGTGTGGATTGTAGGGCACAGCTATGTCTTCTGGAGTGAAAAGTTTGCAGAGAAAACAGGTATGGTGAGAGACCTTGCTTTGCCAAATGTAGACATTAAATGGATTGGTCAGAGAGGGTTAAAGTGGCACCAATTGATGCCATTGGTGAAATCCTTCATTCAAATCCAACACCCTGACCTCATAATAGTGCACTGTGGTGGCAATGACCTAGGCACTTTGACTGGGGTAGGTCTGGAAATGCTTATGAAGGACACCTTTGCACAACTGTTTACACTTTTCCCTAAAACTGCCTTTGTGTTTTCCAACATATGCCAAAGGCAAAAATGGAACTGGTCCAATCATTTCTGTCCACAGATTGACAAAGCAAGAAAGCACGTCAACAAATCTGTTTCTGCTTTCCTCCGTGACTATGGTATGGGTGCCATTTACCACAACAACTTGCGTTATGACATGCAAGACATTTATAGAGGAGATGGTGTGCACTTCAATGATGAAGGGAACAGAGTCTTCCTCTTGAACCTTAGACTCTGCATCGGTACTTACTTGTAGGTACCACTAAAAAAATGACTTCATAAACACAACAGCTCTTTTTAGAGCTCCCTAATATCTAAACTCTTAAATCTGCTTTTCATTTATTTATTTTTATTTTTTTTACCGTACGCTTACCGTAAGCTTACCGTACGCGTACCCCGTGATTTTTTTTAAAATCAATAAATGTTTTTTTTGTACTTTTCTGTCCTCCTTTGACCCCCTTACAAATGTTAGGGGGTCTGTAACTCTCCTCATTGCCCCCTTTCCTTGTTTTCACTCTTTTTTTTCAGAGTGAAATACACAAAATGGCGGCCGCCGCTTCCTGGTTTCGACCGATTCGAATGTTTACTAAGATCTAAGAGCCAATCAGAATCGCGCTCGCGCACGCCACCGTACGCTTACCGTAAGCGTACGGTAAGCGTACCGTAAGCGGGCTCAGATATATATATTGATTTAAAGGCTATTTTCTCAGAATCTACTGAACAGATTTACACCAAACCTACAAAAGGCACTTCCTTGACCTAGGGACTACCTCCCTGCCAAATTTTGAGTAATTCTGTTCAGCCGTTCGGGCTGTAGCTCGTTCTAAAGGTCCTATGGAAAAATGCATGGGAAAAACGCGTTTTGGGACCCCCCTTTTATCTCAGCCCCCGCTTGACGGATCCCCCCGAGACTTTCAGGGTAGGAGCGGAGCGTAGCACCCCACCTATTTTGAGAAATTCGCGAGGATTCGTCGACCGGCGCCAAAGTTATTCAAAATAGAATGTTGAGGTTTTCCTATGGAAACGTGGTCCTAACTATAACTACCTACTGGCGACCGCCAGTAGGTAATATATATATATATATATATATATATATATATATATATATATATATATATATATATATATATATTCTGTATCAAGGATCATTATAGAACGGCACTCTAACTCTAACCAAAGTTCAAGTTATTTAATCAACACAACAGAAACACGTGTTACAGTGTCAGACGCGTTTTGCCTACGAAAGCCTTTTTCACGACGCCATGCGCACGTTAGAGCTTCCTATTTACATGAAAATTCGACACTGAATCGGACCAACCACTCAGCTAAGATAGGCGGCCACAATGGAACATGCATGTACTGGTATATATCTATGCAATTTAAGCATTTACTGAGATGGTTGTTCATAATTTGGCAAAATTTCAAAACATTCAATAAGCAAATATTCAAGAATCAATCAGATAAATAACAACTGAGCACATACAATTAAAAATTCCTGGGTTTGCCAGCCCCATTGGGCGAACTTGATGTATGGCAAATGCTTCAGAAATTGTTATAACAATGATCCCTCTCAGTACTCAATGCAAAGTTATTCTTTTAGCAAGTGCTCAAAAATTTAAATGCCTTCCGAGTTTACAACAAAATGATTATTAAACACTACAGCACAATTGGTCAAATGGGCAAACTCACTGACAGGTGCCAGAGTGAGTTACACTTAAATAGTAAATTCACTCAGTAATCCAAGGCTTACATATTAACTCAGAGTAAATCAAACCCTAATGGGTATACTTCAAGGCCTTAAAAAAGTAAAAGAAACAAAACAAAAATTCAAGGTATCTTAGCGATTCTGCGTTCCTTGCAGCTTCCTAACTGCTCAGTGTTTGTTTTAACCTAAAGAGGAAAAATATAATGCAAAACAACAATCAGTGCCTCAATATATGCTAACACCGTGCAGCATTTAAAGATTAAAAGATCAATAAAAACATGTAGGGTAAGATTGTATAATTATAAAAACTCATACATTTCTTTGTCTATGTTCAATCCAAGGGGTTCCTTAGTTTCTATCCTCAAAATTTACCTGCTTTCTAATTGCTTCAGTTAGGCTTCTCTGTCACCTCCCCTCATGGACTGTGGAATTTGGTCTAGCACCCTGTAGGTCAAGAGATGAGTTACCACCATGATGGTCTCTGAAGTGCCTGACAACTGATAAGTATCATCAACGTTTTTCACTGCTCGTTTGTGCTTCAAAATATGTTTGTGAACCTGATGTTTTGTGCTGCCTATATAACTTTTTGGACACGAGCACCCCAGTATATATATTGCACAGTCTGACTTGCAGTTAAATGCCTTGCAAATCGGTATTTTTTTTCACCAATTTCTTCTTGATATTCCATCAAATTAATACCATGAGAGCAGGCCTTGAATTTACTGCATTTTTTAAAACCCTTTCTGGGTCTTAGCCAATTGCTTTGGGTACTTGATGTGTTCATTTGGTTTCTCACTAGAATGTCTCTGATGGATTTAGACTTTTGATACATGATGGAGGGTTTCAGGCTAATCTCCTTTCCAATCAGTGCATCTTGCCGTAGAACGTGCCAGTGTTATCAAAGGATGACGTAATGAATTAGGTTGCGTGTTATATGAGGTAATAAACCTACGTTCAGTATCAGTTTTCGAATTCCTCGGTGGATTTTTAAATAACTCAAATCTTGACTGTGCATTGACCCTGGTTCTTGCAATGTCTAAGGTGTCTTTACTATAGCCTCTTTCCTTCAGTCTGTTGGACATGCTGGTCTCAGTTTCATCAAAGTGGTTTGGAGCGGCACTTTTGTATTGGCCCTGAGAAATTGTCCGTAAGGGATGCCGTTTTTCAATGATTTAGAGTGGCAGCTCATGGCATGGAGTGTGGTATTGCCTGCTGTGTCTTGTTTGAAATTGTGGAGGTCGGACTATTCTCAGCTACTTGTATTTTCACATCTAGAAATTCGACACAGCTACCGCTAATGCGACAAGGGAAAGAGGTTAAGGTCAATGATGTTAATTTGTTCAACAAAATCTTGTGCAGACCTTTGACTTCCCTTCCATTGTGTAAAAATGTCATCTATGTACCTTGTCCAAGGTACAATATATGATGACCAGTCATATATTTCAGTATTGCGTAGCACCTGCTCCTTCCAATAGCCCATATGCAAAGTCGCATAGCAGGGGGCGAAGCAGGTGCCCATCGCTGTCCCCTACACCTGTTAATACAGCACATTATTATACAAAAAGATATTAGTTGTGAGGCACCAGTTAATCTTGTCAAGTAGCTTTTGTTCTGTGCAAGATATCTTATCGGTCTCAGACTTAGAAAATGTTTTGTTGCTCTCAACCTATCGTCGGGTCTTAAGCTGGTATAGAGAGAGTTTACATCAAGACACATCATTAGATGATCGTCTTCCCAATGCATATCAAAGATTCTTTAAAAAAAATCAGTAGTGTATATTCTATGTAAGGGCAGGTCTGAGACTAATGGCTGTAGAAAAGAATTGTCATGCACAAAAATGGTAAATAGAGAAAGATACCCCTCTCAATACCGCAAGGGCAGAGAGGAACTCTCAGAGAGTACACCCTCCCGTGTATTAACACAAAACCACAAACAGTACTCCTCTGGTACGTGAATCGTAATAGCGATTCATATCAAATGAACCCTAGATTAAAAATCCGCAGGCAGATCCCAGTTTCCCGAAAAGCTCAGGGACGCACGTGGAGTAGGTTACTGAGCGGGCCAGAACCCTTGATGGATGTGTGACTACAGGGCTACCCCGTTATACGTGAGGTCTCTTGAGAGACGCATCTTCTCCCACATTGGGATGGAGTACCAGACAAAATCAAATATTAGTGTCCAGAAAAGGAGCAGCGATCTGCCCTTTTATAAATAACAGTATAGGGAAATCCCCTAATATTGCTCCTTGTTCCAGGGAGGTTCTTTCCATCGCCCTGAAGAAAGTCCAGCACCCTTTAGGGGCATAAGCGGACTGAAACATGTTGGCAGTAGGGTCTTAGGACCATAAAACCCTGATTGACCCTTCCACTTCTATTTTTAATATTCCTGACAGATCTAAGAATAAAGGGAAACTGGGATCTGCCTGCGGATTTTTAATCTCTAACTCCGCTTGGCCAATCATTTCATTAAGAGCTCCCTGCAATATGGTTGAGCCCACCCTGACATTTAGGCATCAGGGTGACCCGATGATGAAGCATGACGCCGCTAGGGTGTGTGAGGGTAAATAAAACAAAAGGATTGGTCTCCTTCCCCCCCCTTCTAGTGGGGTACCAACTTTAGCTTCACATAGGGACTTCCCATCTCTGTCGTATCAGAGTTCATTTGATATGAATCTGATACGATTCACGTACCAGAGGAGTACTGTTTGTGGTTTAGTGTAGAAAATTATCTACATATTTGGATACGTTTTCCAACAAACTGTTGATGGCAGAAATAATAGGTTTGCCTGGTGGGCGTTCTCTGTTACTATGCACTTTTGGCAGGAGGTACAGAACTGGTAGTATAAAATGTTTGAGTCTGAGAAATTGAGTGCTTCGAAATTTTTGAAATGTTGCCAACAACCGTCCCAGTAAATTGCTTAGATATATACCGGTACAGCTGAGTGGTTGGTCCGTTTTCAGTGTAAAATGTTCATGTAAATAGGAAGCTCTAACATGCGCATGGCATCGTGAAAAAGGATTTTGTAGCTGAAACGTGTCTGACGCTGTAACTAGTGTTTCTGTTGTGCTGCTTAAATAACTTGAGCTTAGCTCGGAGTGCCATTCTGTAATTATCCTTGTTACAGAAGTTGTTTGTGCATTTAGATGCCGGGCGCAGACATCCAGCGAGCACCCCTGGTGGTCTGGAAATATCACCAGGGGTGCTTGTCCAATGCCTGCGTCCGACATCTAAATTTACAAACAACTATATATATATATATATATATATATATATATATATATATATATATATATATATATATCTCCATCCCCACAGGTTTCAGAGAAGTTAGAGTTAGTTTAACATTTCACTCGTACAAAACCAGAGAAATTCAGATGTTAGAGTTAGTTGAGGTAACTATTACTCATGCCCCCGCAGTGCACTGCTGATGATGTCACACATTAAATCACTCATGACATGGTCAGTGACATCACTCATGACATCATCCAATGACTGGGTTTCTGTAAAGTTTAAATATGATATATATATATCTCCAAAAACAGTGTGCCCATGCACAGAAGCGCACTCGAGCCAGCGTTGGTTTGAGGAAACCTTTATTCAGGGAAAACTGATGCTTGTTTCCAGTCAAGGGAGGACCTGGCTTGGCAGTTCGGGCTGGACTGTTCCCATGGGGCACAGGGTCAAGACTGATTTGCATATGGCTGGGTTCAAACTGGATTGGCATGGTGAGCAAAAAAACGATGGATTTAGGCCCAGATCTCTGCACTGGGGTGAATGTATGACATTGTTCTGCATTCTGTCCATCATTTGTTGTTTTTGCATTTGTCACCCCGAGTGGGAAGGGTATGCTCAGACGTGAGTCCCTTGCTCTCCATGCCACTGGAATCAAGCTATCCTGGCTGATGAGGGCTGAAAGCCCGAAACCGGTCCTAGGATGCTTGTTTCCAGTCCAGGGAGGACCTGGCTTGGCAGTTCGGGCTAGACTGTTCCCATGGGGCACAGGGTCAAGACTGATTTGCATATGGCTGGGTTCAAACTGGAATGGCATGGTGAGCAAAAAAACGATGGATTTAGGCCCAGACCTCTGTACTGGGGTGAATGTATGACATTGTTCTGCATTCTGTCCATCATTTGTTGTTTTTGCATTTGTCACCCCGAGTGGGAAGGGTATGCTCAGACGTGAGTCCCTTGCTCTCCATGCCACTGGAATCAAGCTATCCTGGCTGATGAGGGCTGAAAGCCCGAAACCGGTCCTAGGATGCTTGTTTCCAGTCCAGGGAGGACCTGGCTTGGCAGTTCGGGCTGGACTGTTCCCATGGGGCACAGGGTCAAGACTGATTTGCATATGGCTGGGTTCAAACTGGAATGGCATGGTGAGCAAAAAAACGATGGATTTAGGCCCAGATCTCTGTACTGGGGTGAATGTATCACATTGTTCTGCATTCTGTCCATCATTTGTTGTTTTTGCATTCATTAAAAGTCAGGCATTGACAGTAAATTGCAGTCGTGAAATATGTAGATTGTGTGCAGTTCCTTTACCACTTCCACAGTAGTGAATGAGTTTTGGTAAACTCCTAGGGATAGTGTTGTTTGTCTAGAATCACACTGTGAGTCTGTGTGCATTTGGGAACCACTGTGAGAGAAGTGTTTGGTAACATCGTGTATTTGCTGACAGATAAGTGTTGTAAAACATGTCATGTTGTCAAGTTTTAGTAGCATTAGAAGACAGTTATGGCTTATGCTTTGATTATATGAGTCAGGCTTTGACATAAAAGTGCAGTCCTGAAATATGAAGATTGTGTGCAGTTCGCTTACCACTTCCACAGAAGTGAATGAGTTTTGGTAAACACCTAGGTATAGTGGTTGTTGTCTAGAATTACACTGTGAGTCTGTGTGCATTTGAGAACCACTGTGAGAGAAGCATTTGGTAAGATCGTGTATTTGCTGAGAGATAACTAATTTAAAACTTCTCATGTTGTCAAGTTTTAGTAGCATTAGAAGCTAGTCTTTGCTTATGCATTGATAAAATGAGTCCGGGTTTGACACTAAGGTGCAGTACCATGTACAATTCTGTTCACTGTGGCAGAACTGAAAATTTAAAAGTTTTACCTAAGCCTGATTATTTAGTCAGTTTCTAAGTACCAAATAGACTGCTTCAAATGTCTGCATCAGTGATGTCACTGACCAAGTCATGAGTGATGTAATATGTGACGTCATCAGCAGTGCATTGCGGGGGCGCGAGTTATAGTTAGCTGAACTAACTATAACAGGGGAATTTCTAGGGTTTTGTACGAGGGAAATGTCCAGCTAACTATAACACCCCTTAAACCTATGGTTTTTTCAGTGAATTTCTAAGGTTTTTTAAAGGCCAATTCCGAACTATACCGCCCCTGAAACCTATGGTTTTTTCAGTGAATTTCAAAGGTTTTTTAAATGCCAATTCCTAACTATAACGTGCATGAAACCTATGGTTTTTTCGGTGCATTTCAAAAGTTTTTTAAATGCTAATTCCTATCTATAACTTATCTCTGAAGATATCATGAAAAGCATTCTTTTTTAAAAGTAGGGTGCACATTAGTTTTGTGGAAAAGCATCTTTGTGATTGGTTAAGAAAAAGCAGTTTAACGTGGAGTACATATCGTAGGATAAAATGTGCTCAGTTCAACCACACCTGCTACTTGCATTTGGAAGGCACTGTTCGAACTTAAAACAATTGTCAACTTTTAACGTGCACGTGTCGTTATATGTTCAAGAAAATGTTACAAAAAAATATCGTAAAGTTTAAAAAAAATTGATGAACTTTTAACCTGCACGTATTGTAGAATGTTCTAGAAAGTGTGTTGATAGAATACGTTGCACTTCTGACTTCTATGTGTTATTGAATATTTAAAAAAACGGTTCATATGGAAAATTAAAAAGAAACCAATAGAGAAGTTTTGAAACCTAAAAGAATCAAGGAACTATTCTAATTTATTCTTTACATGTATTTATGTGTGCAGCAACAAAATTATAGACACAACAGCACTAGGAAAAGGAAAAACACAGGGAGTGGGGGGAGGGGGGAGATGGGCAGAATGGCACACATGCACAATTAAGTACAACACACATATAGACTAACAATGGCCAAAATGAAACACACCAACAAGGAGCACAAGTCACACAACCAGCCAACATCACACCACTGAACGAGCATAGAAGTGAAAACCACGCTGCATTCATACAGGATGTGTACAAAGGCCAGTCGTTGGTGTTGTGGGATGTCTGCGACCGTGGTCATCATGGATGAGATGCCCAGCATGTGGCACATGGTTGAGTTCACTGTTTGTTATGTTACCAAACGGCTGCTCCTCCCTCCCACGAGACCCCACACTTTTGTACGGTGAGCTGTTGTATCTCGTGCACTCGTACGGCACGCCATTGTAATGCCTATTTGCGCATGTCCTGCTACATTCCAACTACAACATCACAGTGCCGTTTGGAGGTGGTGCATGCCACTTTACAACATAGACTGCTGCGGCTCTTGTAACAGGCCACACCAGAACACAGAGACACACTTACCGCACTTCCTGTACACGGACATGTCCGAGACACCCCGTTCCCCTTGCCGGATAGGCACACCCCTGCACTGACCTGTGAACGACAGACCAGCACATGGCAGTTGTGCATGCAGGAGGATGCGTACGTAGCTACACATCCAGGCTCACTGCCAACGCTGAGGTGACAGCACACTGTGATGTTGCAGGGCTCGTGCCTACCATGCTAAGACAATGACCACAGGGACACACTTACTAAGATGTGGGTTTGGGGGGCATTGGCGATCCTGAAGTTGTTGAGATGAGTCTTCTGGCCCTCATGGGTATCCCTGTATCATGCTCTTTGACTCTATGGCACCTGTGGGTGTTCTGGTGTGGCTCTTGGCTGTGTTCCCTTTCATGGTGCAGGTAGTTGTCCTGCTTAACACCAGCAGAAAGCAGGTGTAAAATCCCTGGTGCTAACGTGTCTTACCGCTGGAATTTGTATCGCATTGCAATTGGTGTGAAAGTTGTGATGTGATTTTTTTCATGTGCACAACAATATACGAACTGAGCAGTGTATCTCGTCAAGATCCAGCACCTGACGCACTATTCCCAATCAATATAAATAGAATGAGATTTCTTAATAGATTTTATGTGTACACTGTAAGTGCAGCCAATACCTCAGTGCAATACAATACAGGATTTTAGTATTTAGAATAAATCGCAAAGGTGCACCTCGTGTCTTTTTGCACAGGAACGGCTACTCCATTTTATTATCAGCACTTTAACGGAAGTAAAGTTGAGAGAAATATAACACACTATTCAGAAGTTGGTGCAAACTGCAGATATCACCAGTATTCCAGTGATAAGTGCCCCAAAATTTAACACCATTGTGGACTCCATCAAATAACAGTAATAAGAACAAGAAAGAGTCATACAGCAGTTAAGAGAACAACCAAAACATTATTAATTTTTTTTTCAAACATTATTTTTTATAATAATAAATATATAAACGATAAACTATTTTCAAACTTTATTTTTTTATTAACATAAATATAAACAATAAACTAATAAACAAAATGTAACAACAATAATACAAAACAACAAGGTGGAACACTCCTGTGGGAACCATGGATGTCGACGACAGACCTGGAAAATCAGAAAGATTGTTAAAAAAAAAAACAACATGGTATTCTCAACAAAATACCACAAGAAACAAAACACAGATATATAAAATGTATACAGCTAACAAAATTTTATAAGTTTAACTTACAAAAACTGTAAATGATGGCGCTTTAAAATATTTACCGAATCTGAGGATTCTTTTTTTGCAGAAGGCACCACGCCCACAACGTTTTTCTTCAGTGGTGAAGAAATTTGTAACTTTTTCCAAGGGGCGAACAAAGACCAATGCCACCTTCTTCATTCGCAAGATTTGCCAAAGAGTTCTGTTACGAGGGGATCCTAACAAAAAATACTCGTGCGGCACAGCAAGTATGATGAAACACCTAAGGACCCTTCATCCAAACAATCTTGCACGAGAAGAGTGCAAACAGATGAGAAACACTCCTGTTCTGTATCTGTAAAAAAGAATCACAAATAAATGTATATTAATAACTTTCAAATTTATACTATTCCATTACTGTACAAACACATTTTATATAAAAACTGACTAAGAAACTATAGCCCTGAACCACAAGTGTGACGATCGTTAAAACACTACATGCATAGTGCATACTACTTTGAAGCAGTTCATGCCCTAAAGCCTACCTCACTAAAATACTACATGCTAACTGACTAAATGATTACAGTACTATAAGGAGACACACTGGGTGAGTGACAGGGTGTTTGCTAGAAGAGTATGAATACCAACTAGGGAATTGAAGGTGTGAAACACAACTGTGTAGGTTATTAGAGGACTGCATCCATACTGCATAGGCATTTAAAGCAGTCCATGTGCTAAGGCCTGGCTCACTGCATGACTACTTGGGTACTGACTGACTGAATGATTAGAGTACAGCAAGGAGAGTGCCTAGGTGAATTTATAAGTGCTAGGCTTTTCGCACAGGGAATGGATTAGTACTTGGTACTGAATGGGTCACTAGAAGAGTGCAAAGGCAGTCACAAGTGCTGGACTGTATGGATACTGACTAGGAAATTGAAAGTGTGAAAGACAAGTGTCTAGGTGGTTAGAAGACTGCATGCATAGTGCATGGGGTTTGAAGCAGTCCATGTGCTAAGGCCTGGCTCAGTGTATGAATACTTAGGCACTGAGTGAATGATTAGAGTACTGCAAAGATAGTATCTTGGTGAATTTATAAGTGTTTGGGTTTTAGCACAGTGAATGGATTAGTACACGGTGCTGAATGGGTCACTAGAGGACTGCAAAGGGAGTGACAGGGTATTTCCCGGAAGTGTATGGATACTGACTAGGGAATTGAAGGTGAGAAAGACAATTGTGTAGGTGGTTAGAGGACTGCATGCGTAGTGGACAAGGGTTTGAAGCAGTCCATATACTAAGGCCTGGGTCACTGGATGAGTACTTGGGTACTGACTGAATGATTAGAGTACTGCAAGGAGAGTGCCTGGGTGAATTTATTAGGGTTTGGCGCAGTGAATGGATTAGTACATGATGCTGAATGGGTCACTAGAGGAGTGCAAAGGAAGTGACAGGATGTTTCCTGGAAGTGTATGGAAACTGACTAGGGAATTGAAGGTGTAAAAGACAAGTGTATAGTATGTTGGAACACTACATGCATATTGCATAGACATTTGAAGCAGTCTATTTGGTACTTAGAAACTGACTAAATAATCACACTACTTCTAGGACAGTGCTTAGGTAAAACTTTTAAATTTTCAGTTCTGCCACAGTGAACAGAATAGTACATGGTACTGCACCTTCGTGTCAAACCCTGACTCATTTTATCAATGCATAAGCAAAGACTAGCTTCTAATGCTACTAAAACTTGACAACATGAGAAGTTTTAAATTAGTTATCTCTCAGCAAATACATGATCTTACCAAATACTTCTCTCACAGTGGTTCTCAAATGCACACAGACTCAGTGTAATTCTAGACAACAACCACTATACCTAGGTGTTTACCAAAACTCATTCACTACTGTGGAAGTGGTAAGCGAACTGCACACAATGTTCATATTTCAGGACTGCACTTTTATGTCAAAGCCTGACTCATATAATCAAAGCATAAGCAAAGACTGGCTTCTAATGCTACTAAAACTTGACAACATGACCGGTTTTAAAACAGATATATGTCAGCAAATAGACGATGTTACCAAATGCTTCTCTCACAGTGATCCCAAATAAACACTAACTCACAGTGTGATTCTAGACAAGCACCACTATCCCTAGGAGTTTACCAAAACTCATTCACTACAGTGGAAGTGGCAAAGGAACTGCACACAGTCTACATATTTCACGACTACACTTTAATGTCAATGTCTGACTAATTTAATCAACGCATAAGCAAAGACTTTCTTCTAATGCTACTAAAACTTGACAACATGACCGGTTTTAAAACAGTTATCGGTCAGTAAATACACGATGTTACCAAATGCTTCTCTCACAATCCTTACCCAAATGCACACAGACTCAGTGTGATTTTAGACAATCAACACTATTCTAGGACTTTACCAAAACTCATTCACTACTGTGGAAGCGGTAAGGGGACTGCACACAATCTACATATTTAAGTACAGCACATCCGTGTCAAAGCATGTCTCATTTAATCAACATATAAGCAAAGACTGGATTCTAATGCTACTAAAACTTCACAACATGACCGGTTTTAAAACCGATATATGTCAGCAAATACACGATGTTACCAAATGCTTCTCTCACAGTGATCCCAAATAAACACTAACTCAGTGTGATTCTAGACAAGCACCACTATCCCTATGAGTTTACCAAAACTCATTCACTGCAGTGCAAGTGGTAAGGGAACTGCACATAATCTACATATTTCACAACTGCAATTTACTGTCAATCCCTGACTCATATATTGAAAGCATAAGCCATAACTGTCTTCCAATGCTACTAAAACTTGACAACATGACATGTTGTACAACACTTATCTGTCAGCAAATACATGATGTTACCAAATGATTCTCTCACACTGATCTCAAATACACACTAACTCACACTGTGATTGTAGACATGCACCACTATCCCTAGGAGTTTACCAAAACTCATTCACTACAGTGCAACTGGTAAGGGAACTGCACTCAATCTACATATTTCAGGACTGCACTTTTCTGTCAAAGCCTGACTCATTTAATCAAATCATAAGCCATAACTGTCTTCTAATGCTACTAAAACTTCACAACATGACAAGTTAAAACAGTTATCTGTCAGCAAATACACGATATTACCAAATGCTTCTCTCACAGTGGTTCCCAAATGCACACAGACTCACTGTGTGATTCTAGACAAACAACACTATCCCTTGCACTATACCAAAACACATTTCTTCATCTAGAAGTAGTACTACATTTTACTATAGAAAGATAACATAACTCATTTCACAAATTCATAAACAATGACTGGTTTCTAATTCTACCAAAATATAAAAACTGCAGTTATCTGTTTACAAACACATGAAAAACACAAATGCTTATCACAGAATGGTTTCTAAATGCACACACATTGTAGAGAAAAAAAGTACTCCCTACACTTTAGCAGGAAAAATACATTAGTCTGATTAAAATCAAAATAGTCTACATACATCCCCTCACAATTAAATAACTCATCTTTCAAGTTCTTATGTAGATTAAGAAGTATATCAATCACTCACCATATTTTCTTTTACAGAATCTCTGCACTGTGCACCTCTCAGCAAAAGCAAAGAATGAAAAAGTTTCCCTTTCATTTTCCACACATATACATGTAAACATCAAATCACAATCCTTCGCACATAAACTCAAAAGCAAACACACATTTCTATTGGTTAAACATTTCAACCCTTTCCAACTGAAATACATTTCAACCCTTCCCCCAATCTGCCTTCTGCCTGTTACCATAGAAACAGGTCATGGAACACTGCACTGAGCTCACAAGTTCAGCAAACAATGTTCCTACACAAGACAGGAAGTGTGCTTGACTTTTCAACATATCAGCTTATCATATATAATGTTCCTTACAATCTGTTTTTGTTAACTAATAACAATCATACCTTTAAAAAACAGAAATATACACCCTACCTTTCAGTGTAGAAAGTTGTCATACAACCAATGATTTCTTGTCGTTTTTCAAAAAACGTCGCCGTGGATCCGCGCACCCACCGCTAGGGAATCCGTGCATCCAACGCGATAGGATGCGCGCACCGTGCGCGCATTTCCCCGTGTTTTTTTTTTTTAAAAAGGGGGCCCCAGGGGGTCCTTCTCGGACCCCCTAAGCACCTCTAGAGGGTCAGAGTATTTCCACTCTGCCCCCTTTATATGTTTTACACACTTATTCCCCTTCCATCTTCTGCCTTGCTTCTACCGAGGCAGAAAATGGCCCCAACAGTTCCTGATTTCGAATGTAGAGGGACACTCGACAGCCAATTAGCATTCAGCGCGCGATCGGAAAGGTGCGCGCTCTGTTCGGGGAGGGTGCGCTTATGGTGCGGGTAGGGTCCGCGGATCCTCCCCGGCCATAGATATCACTAACTTTTTTACCCTAATTTTCTCAGGAACTACTGAACAGATTCACACCATATATGCAAAAGGCACGAGTCCGAACTGAGGAGTACCTCTTTGCCAAATTTGGTGTCATTTCGTTCAGCGGTTCGGGCTGTAGCTGCGACAACAGATCCTATGGGAAATTGCATGGGGAAAACTCGTTTTGGGACCCCCCCTTTTTTCTCGGCCCCCGCTTGACGGATCATCGCAAAACTTTCAGGGTAGGAGCGGAGCAGGCCAAAAGTTTGGAAAATTTCGCGAAGAGTCATCAACCGGCGCCAAAGATATTTCCAATAGAATGTTGCGGATTTCCTATGGAAAATAGGTCCTAACTATAACTATCTACTGGCGACCGCCAGTAGATAATGCATATATATATGCATATGTGTGCAGGTAGAGAGAGGTAGAAAGTAGAGGATGAGTAATGGAGAGTAGAGAGTGAGTAGTAGAGAGTAGCAGAGAGTGAGTAGTAGTGAGTATTAGTGAATAGTAGTGAGTAGTAGTGAGTAGTTGAGCGTGGGTAATAGGGAGTGGGTAATAGGGAGTGGGTAGTAGGGAGTGGGTAGTAGGGAGTGGGTAGTAGGGAGTGGGTAGTAGGGAGTGGGTAGTAGGGAGTGGGTAGTAGGGAGTGGGTAGTAGGGAGTGGGTAGTAGGGAGTGGGTAGTAGAGAGTGGGTAGTAGAGAGTGGGTAGTAGAGAGTGGGTAGTAGGGAGTGGGTAGTAGGGAGTGGGTAGTAGAGAGTGGGTAGTAGAGAGTGGGTAGTAGAGAGTGAGTAGTAGAGAGAGAGTAGTAGAGAGTGAGTGGTAGATAGAGTGAGTGGTAGATAGTAGAGTGAGTAGTAGAGTGAGTGGTAGATAGTAGTAGAGTTAGTAGTAGAGAGTGAGTGGTAGATAGTAGTAGAGTTAGTAGTAGAGAGTGAGTGGTAGATAGTAGTAGAGTTAGTAGTAGAGAGTGAGTGGTAGATAGTAGAGTGAGTAGTATAGAGACTGAGTAGTAGAGAGTAGTACAGGGATGTGAGAAGTTGGCCTGGCATATGCGGTCTCCTAGTTATAGGGACACCTTGCACCAGTCCAATTCGACTCTTATTGATGATAGGTTTAAGACAACCTTTAAAGAAAGCTATCCTAGTGGTAGCTGTGGAGAGCAGCCTTCGGGCTAAGTCTTGAAGGAGTGTTAAGCTTATTGTTTTACCATAATAACCTCTTGAATAACCAAATGAAAGAGTAGCCCACACAGGTATATATATATATATATATATATATATATATATATATATATATATATAAAATATATGTATTTATTCTAGACAGAATCCCACGGTCTCTTTATGAAGCTGTGGCAAAGTTACAATATCAAACAAGCATTGATAGACACAATAAATAGCACTATTAACATTGGGCCCCAGGGGGGGACCAAACCATATACTAAAAAAGTGGTATAAGAACCACGACAATTCTACAGGCAATGCCTAGGGCATTCAGGATCGCTGGACCCTTAAGATTCCACCCCAGGTTATGAGGAAGGGGACCCACGGGAGGCGCGTGCAGTGCAAGTAGCTGCTATCGGGATCTCTATTACAGCCTATGGAGAATGTCGCGGTTGGAAATACACAGTTTAAAAAAATTTCTAGCAGGAGTACAAAGTTAAAACTTCAGACTTAAGCTTTTGAAGAGCCCACTACCATGAGAGTACCGAGGTACCACTGTTACCTGCCCCAGGGAAGCCGGGTGCATAGGTAGTGTCTGCTGTCGGGTCGCGGGCTGATTTTCAATGGGAAAATAGTCAAAAGTTCTGCTAGCCAAAAGCGTCGATGATGCCGTGAAGATCAAAGATGTGAAGATTGTAGAGAAGAACCTGAAAGCAGAGGGGACAGAGTCTGGGTCACGGCAAAGTGACCAGGAGGCTCAAAGCAAAGAGCCCTTCGATGTCGGGTGCTTCAGGTGGAAAGTGGTGTTGCTTGGATCTGCAGCCACGGGCTCCGGGAGGCTTCAAGGAAGGCCAGCTTCAGGAGGGCGACTGTCCCACGTCGGATGAGGGTCGCTGCGGTGTTAGTGTCCGGATTGGATCCACTAAGCCTTGGCAACCGCATCCCACGAAGAATAAACAAATCTGCTACAGTGCAGACCCACGAGGTCTGGGAGAGGTCTCCTTCGAGGAGACTGTAGAGATAGACCTCCGCTAGGGCCCACAAGTCGCGAGACAAGTGACCGCAGGAGGAGGCAATTTGGCGTGTGTAAAAGGGCACCCACGGGCCACCGGAGGGGGCTAGGGCGCTGGACTTTGGCACAATTGCTGTAGAGTGGTTGGCTCGAAAACGGGCGAAAGCACAACTTTCAAACTGGTCAGGGTCGTGTGCTAAGCAAGAGGTGGCCGGTGTCCTGGGGTATTGGGGATCTCGGCACCCACGCGGTCCACGGTGCCCAATCTCGTTGAGCACACTCACTGGCCTCTAGGATGCGCTGGAAACCCACCTCAAGGTTTCTGGAAGTCGTCGAAGTTCGTGAGAGCAGCGAAGTTCCAACCGGGTCGCTTGCAGTGTTTCAGGTGCCTGCCAAGCAGAGGGATAACTCCTTTATCCCAAGGGAGATTTCTTCCATCAGCTGGGCAGCAGCAAGTCGAAGGTCAAGACTGTAACGTTCAAGATTAATCTGAGGCTCTGGGGCCACGTTATTCACCTTTATCCCCAAGATTAGGGGAGTGTCCAAAGTAGTGTCCACCAATGAGAGGTGAGGCGGGAAAGGGTGGCTACACCCTTTCCCCTTTGTGTGTTTCCCGCCTGGGCGAGGGGCAGGATGCCCCTGAACCGGTTCCAAGCGGTGTATGCAGAATGAGGCTTCTGCAGCTGCCTACGTGCAACTCTGAAAGGACATTTGGGGCACCCACCCTGTTCCAATCCACATTATCGTGTCTGGGGAGATGCTAGCATCTCCCTGCCACAGGAGCCCTATTGTCCAGCTGGCGAGGCTGGGGTTTTCCCCAGCAACAGCCAGCCAGGGTCGTGTAGGTGGTGGGCAGTAGCCATTTTGTGTTACTTGTGCACTTTTAAATTGGTGTCTAAATTCTACCGCCTTTCCCATATCGCCCCTCTAGCAGGGGGGAATCGTACCCTCATGCCTATGACTGGACTGGGGATATGATTCCTACATGTTTGACACCAAACACGATATGGTTCTGTGTAGCCATTCTCAAGTTATCACGCTATCGCGATAGACTTATAATGCGGTTAAGAGTATATGGTATGGCTACACTACAAACAACCCAGCAATGATTTTACGAGGGTTGTAGAGAGGCCCTACTCATGTAGGGGTCCTCCCTCACACATACCTCGGCACCCTGCCTTGTAGGATTACCAAGGCCTGCTATAGGGGTGACCTATGAGAGTATATGTGTTGTAATGGGGTGGGATATAGGGTACCTATATCCCTGTAAGGGGTGCTAGCACCACCTTACCCAGACTACAGTAGTGGTCTGGTGGTGTCAGTTTGTATGGCTGTCCCAGGGTGGCACAATAAGTGCTGCAGCCCTGGTAGGCCTACTGAGGGACCCATGCCCTGGGTACCTAGGGTACCATCTACAAGGGACTGTCAGGGCATCCTCAGCATCCAATTGGGTTGTACCTAGGGTACTTCACATTAGTTTTAGGGATAAAGCAGATAGGCTGGGGTCCTGGATAGCAGGATCCCAGCCAGACTAGTAAAAAATCACTCAAATACCAGGCAAAAAGTTGGGGGCAACCATTAGTCAGATTCCACCTTCCTACAAGGGAGTAGTAGAGTAGTAGAGAGGGAGTAGTAGAGTAGTAGAGAGTGATTGGAAGAGAGTAGTAGAGAGTAGCAGAGAGGGAGTAGTAGCGAGTGAGTAGTAGAGAGTGAGTAGTTTAATTTAAAAGGAACACAATGAGGTGGTTCATTTTGCCATAGAAATTATGATTAGTGCTGAAAAATTAGGGCACATTTTGAGTGACTTCTCAAATCCTCTTCTATTTCATTAAAAAATTCTAACATGCAGACTGAAACATGCACTTTCAATACCAGCAGCAGACTTCTCTGGTGAGCAGTAGCTTTACTACAGTGATCTAATAAGCAACTAGAGTGCTAACATTCTGAATTTATGGCAAATGTGTGACACATCTGAATGCCTTCTTGATGGAATCAAGGTAAAAAACCTGAAAGTATTTCCTACTGAGGAGACTGTAGTAAATGAGGAAATTAGGAAACTTCATAACAAATAAATCTCCCAAGATGGTCACCAGAGACAAAAGTAGTGGAGCGCAGTAGAGAGTGAGTAGTGGAGCGCAGTGGAGAGTGAGTAGTGGAGAGTGAGTAGTGGAGAGTGAGTAGTGGAGAGTGAGTAGTGGAGAGTGAGTAGTGGAGAGTGAGTAGTAGAGAGTGAGTAGTGGAGAGTGAGTAGTAGAGAGTGAGTAGTAGAGAGTGAGTAGTAGAGAGTGAGTAGTAGAGAGTGAGTAGTAGAGAGTGAGTAGTAGAGAGTGAGTAGTAGAGAGTGAGTAGTAGAGAGTGAGTAGTAGAGAGTGAGTAGTAGAGAGTGAGTAGTAGAGAGTGAGTAGTAGAGAGTGAGTAGTAGAGAGTGAGTAGTAGAGAGTGAGTAGTAGAGAGTGAGTAGTAGAGAGTGAGTAGTAGAGAGTGAGTAGTAGAGAGTGAGTAGTAGAGTGAGTAGTAGAGTGAGTAGTAGAGTGAGTAGTAGAGTGAGTAGTAGAGTGAGTAGTAGAGTGAGTAGTAGAGTGAGTAGTAGAGTGAGTAGTAGAGTGAGTAGTAGAGTGAGTAGTAGAGTGAGTAGTAGAGTGAGTAGTAGAGTGAGTAGTAGAGTGAGTAGTAGAGTGAGTAGTAGAGTGAGCATTGAGAGTGTAGTAGAGTGAGTAGTAGAGTGAGTAGTAGAGTGAGTAGTAGAGTGAGCATTGAGAGTGTAGTAGAGTGAGTAGTAGAGTGAGCATTGAGAGTGTAGTAGAGTGAGCATTGAGAGTGTAGTAGAGTGTGTAGGAGAGAGTAAGAGAGTGTGTAGGAGAGAGTAAGAGAGTAGTAGAGTAGTAGAGAGTGAGTAGTCGAGAGTAGTAGAGAGTGGTAAAGCAGTCAGTGTCAGTCAGTGTCAGTCAGTGTCAGTCAGTGTCAGTCAGTGTCAGTCAGTGTCAGTCAGTGTCAGTCAGTGTCAGTCAGTGTCAGTCAGTGTCAGTCAGTGCAGCTCTGCTGACCTGGCTCTAGAGCAGCTCTGCTGACCTGGCTCTAGAGCAGCTCTGCTGACCTGGCTCTAGAGCAGCTCTGCTGACCTGGCTCTAGAGCAGCTCTGCTGACCTGGCTCTAGAGCAGCTCTGCTGACCTGGCTCTAGAGCAGCTCTGCTGACCTGGCTCCTAGAGCAGCTCTGCTGACCTGGCTCCTAGAGCAGCTCTGCTGACCTGGCTCCTAGAGCAGCTCTGCTGACCTGGCTCCTAGAGCAGCTCTGCTGACCTGGCTCCTAGAGCAGCTCTGCTGACCTGGCTCTAGAGCAGCTCTGCTGACCTGACCTGCTCTAGAGCAGCTCTGCTGACCTGGCTCTAGAGCAGCTCTGCTGACCTGACCTGGTTCTCGCCCTCTAAAGCAGGTCTGCTGACCTGTTTTTTTCTGGCTCTAGAGCAGCTCTGCTGACCTGACCTGGTTCTCGCCCTCTAAAGCAGGTCTGCTGACCTGTTTTTTTCTGGCTCTAGAGCAGCTCTGCTGACCTGGTTCTCTGGCTCTAGAGCAGCTCTGCTGACCTGGTTCTCTGGCTCTAGAGCAGCTCTGCTGACCTGGTTCTCTGGCTCTAGAGCAGCTCTGCTGACCTGGTTCTCTGGCTCTAGAGCAGCTCTGCTGACCTGGTTCTCTGGCTCTAGAGCAGCTCTGCTGACCTGGTTCTCTGGCTCTAGAGCAGCTCTGCTGACCTGGTTCTCTGGCTCTAGAGCAGCTCTGCTGACCTGGTTCTCTGGCTCTAGAGCAGCTCTGCTGACCTGGTTCTCTGGCTCTAGAGCAGCTCTGCTGACCTGGTTCTCTGGCTCTAGAGCAGCTCTGCTGACCTGGTTCTCTGGCTCTAGAGCAGCTCTGCTGACCTGGTTCTCTGGCTCTAGAGCAGCTCTGCTGACCTGGTTCTCTGGCTCTAGAGCAGCTCTGCTGACCTGGTTCGCTGGCTCTAGAGCAGCTCTGCTGACCTGGTTCGCTGGCTCTAGAGCAGCTCTGCTGACCTGGTTCGCTGGCTCTACAGCAGCTCTGCTGACCCGGTTCTCTGGCTCTACAGCAGCTCTGCTGACCCGGTTCTTAGGCTCTAGAGCAGCTCTGCTGACCCGGTTCACTCCCTCTAATGCAGCTCTGCTGACCTGCGTCTCTGGCTCTAGAGCAAATCTGCGGACCTCGGTCTCTGGTTCTAGAGCAGCTCTGCTGACCTCCTTCTTAGGCTCTAGAGCAGCTCTGCTGACCTGGTTCTCTAGCTCTACAACGGCTCTGCTGACCTGGTTTCTCTGGCTCTACAGCAGCTCTGCTGACCTGGTTCTCTGCACTCACGATGCACGCACCCGACTTCGCGGAAATATATTTAAAAATAATATAAGTTTAATATAAGTACCAATATATTATTTTTATGAATATCATAGATAATCTCGTGCCCTAACATGTATATTAAAGACACATACATATCATTTTGGAACATACATTTTTTTTTTGCGAGAATCGCGCACCCAACGCGCCCCAGCATGTATATGACATCACGCGGGACCCGCAACTGCGCATTCATCTCGTACCGTAATGCGCATGTGTCGCGAATGCGCGGGAGCAGGAGTTGTGGACTGGTGGCATACCAATCGCGCACATCACGTAATATTAAATGTATATGATGTAACAGAAAAACACGCAGCCGTCGCACACCGTACGCGGATCCTTCACGACTTTTCTAAAATGGCGGCTAAAATGCGCGCACCCACCGTGATGTTTACGCTTTGAGTGCGCGACTCCGGAAAAAAAATTGGAATGTTTTTCTAAAGAAAATAATATAAATATATTAAAATAAAAAATGAAAACAAGAAAATTAATCAATATTTCAGTTTGAATTAAAAAAATTTTTTTCAATTTTTAGAAAAATATATAATGTTTAATGAATAAAATATTTGTAAATAAACAGTTAAACGGTAGAAAATCAGTACAAAAAATAGGTATAACTACTATCACACTTAAAAATTTGCATTTAAAAAAACCTTAGAAATTCACTGAAAAAACTATAGGTTTGTTTTGTTATAGTTAGCTGGCCATTTCCCTCGTACAAAACCATAGAAATTCCCCCGTTATAGTTAGTTCTGCTAACTATAACTCGCCCGCAATGCACTGCTGATGATGTCACATATTGCATCATACATGACATGGTCAGTGACATCTCAAATGACATCACTGATGACATCATCCACGTGACAATCTGATACACCTCATCATACACAAGTATAACCTTTCATCACTCACTGTAAAATACAGAGTACCATATTTGAAACCATTGACACACCAATACCAGTTACTGCATACCCACTCACTCATTCCCAAGTCTATACACACAACTACCCATTCAAGCAACAGAACCATTTATACATACAGTCACTAATTAATAGAACACTATCAAATGCACTTATGCACATATATAGACATTGACATATCAGCAGTCATCTTAGTCAGTTATGCAGTCATCCTACTCACTCATGAAAAAAATTAATCACACTTACATTTGTCTCACTTACACAATTATCCAACACCTCATTTCTTCAAACACATAGTAACTCATAGTTAATATGTTACAAAATCACCATTACAATTATACACTCATTCATATAGTTACTCTCACAATCACTGACTCTTACACATACATATTTATATACACCAACTCTCACATACAATGCCTTTTATTTTTTTACTTTGTTGAAGATGTACAACTAAAACATATATTTGCTCACCAACACACGAATTAATACACTCAGTCACCCAAACAACTTTTCCAAATGCACTCTTAAACCTATACACCTAGTCAATCAACCATTCACACATCTACGCATAGTTACACACACCCCATCCAACCACACACAAACTCAGTGTCCCATACAAATACTCACCCAACTAATCAATGACTAATATACACACTCATGTAGTTAGTGACCAACTGATGCAGCATGTTATACAACAGAGACAGTGATGCACACATTCACATAGTTTAGTTACTAATCCATGTATTAAGTGAGACACTTTAGTTACTCAGACAGTCAGACAGCTACAAAATCCTCCATCCAGACAGTTATATATCCACTCAATCTTCAATACAGATTGGTATATATATAATACATATTTAAATTTCAAACTAAACCACATTCACTGGATGATGTCATCAGTGATGTCACTGACCATGTCATGAATGATGCAATATGTGACATCATCAGCAGTGCATTGCTGGCGCGCGAGTTATAGTTAGCAGAACTAAGTATAACGGAGGAATTTCCTTGGTTCATTGGAGTGAAATGGACAGCTAACTATAACACCCCTGAAACCTATGGTTTTTTCAGTGAATTTCAAAGCTTTTTTAAATGCTAACTTCTAACACTGTCTCTGAAACCTATGTTTTTTTCAGTGAATATATATATATACACACACACACACACACACACACACACACACACACACACACACACACACACACACACACACACACACACACACACATACATACAAGGCTTGGATGTCTGGCTCAAAACTGCCACTGCTCCAAAATGAAGGGCGCGTCATCCGTGCAGATCAGCCAGGTAAGATCAGTTACAAATTCTCAATACTCCCAATCACCAAAGTGAAAAGATGACGACGCCGTGTCTTGCTGATACACCAATTATTTAATTGTCAGCTGCTGGACGCGTTTCGCCTGTCCTGCAGGCTTGTTCACCAACAGTATACAATAAAGTTTGCCACCAATTTAAACACAAGAGAGCCGAGTCACGTGATTAGAACTACAAACATAGTTTGTTAGACAACAGACTAGTAGTTTTTTCAATTTTGAATGTATAGTTTGACCGCATATAAAATTACAAATGTAGTAAAATACAATTCTAATTCAGTAATTCAATGCCCCTACTCCACATTTAGTTAGATCTCACAATCAATGACTAACTAATGAGATGCAAGCGGTAAAAATGGAATAAAATACAAGCCGATATTAATACCCAATGCTTAATGCTTAATCATGGTTATGGCTTATATCCTGCACGTACGGTGAAAAAACACATTCACCAATAATGTATGGCCCCAATGGGCTTAATGAAAAAGGCGGATAACTTAACAAACAATCTTCATATTTAATTCTTTATGTGACGACGACTAGTGTGTTCCACCCAATGTGAAAAATAATAATCCTACCATACCAAAAAGATTTTTGATATATAAAAATGGTTAAAAACATTCAGAAAGGGAAGATGCTAGCATTCATTAAGAGATTTATAAGTGCGTATGAAGGTCCTCCTCAACATTCAAACCAGCAGGTGTTTTACAGTTTAATTTGATTATGTATGAGGACTACAATCTCCTCAGCTGTATCTCCAGATTACCTCCTCTCTTATTGAGCCTGACTGCATCAATTACAAAGTAAGACAGCCCAGTTGTTTTTCTGATGTTGATCAAAGTGTCGTGCTACAGGATAGGATTTGTCTCCATTTTTGATGGCTCTTAAATGTTGTAACACACGCTTGTGCACAGGTAAAATTGTGCTGCCTACGTACCTCAGGCCACAAGGGCACTGTAACACGTAGACCACATAATCTGTTTTGCATGTGTAATGCCCTCTGATCTTAAATTCTTTGTTGGAAAAACCAGTTGTATACATTAGTGTTAATGCCATGCACTCAAGCTTTGCACTTTGTGCATTTCACAAAACCTTCCTTTTTAACTAACCACATAGCTGCTGCTGCCTTAGTGGGGGAGTTTTCAATGTATTACTAACCAACATTTGTTTAAAGCTTCTGGCTTGTCTAAATGTTAATTGCGGTCTTTTTTGGACAATTTTACTTAATATTGGGTCACTCTGTACGTAATGCCAAAGTTTGGACAGGATGCTTCTTACTTTATTATGCTGGCCATTGTAAGTAGTTATCATGCTGTACTCATTTGTTTTAGAACTTTCTTTTTCCTTTTTAGTGTTGCTTGTATTAAAAAGAATGTCTTCCCTTGACCTCTTTTTTGCTGTCAACATTGCCGATTTAATACATTGATCAGAATAACCTCTTGATTTAAAACGAGTCTGTAATCTCTGCAATTCTTCCTCGCAACTGTCCTGATTACTACAGTTTCGGATTGTTCTCATACTCTCCCCATAGGGGATACTTCTAATCAAGTTTTGAGGGTGGAAGCTCTTGGCGTGCAGCAATGTGTTGCCAGCTGATGGCTTGAGGTATAAAGCAGTTTCAAGTTTGCCATCTTTGATGAAAATAGACAGATATAAAAAGTTAATATTGGAATTACTGATCGAACTGGTGAATTTTAAATTCAAGTTATTTTGTAATTTCCTAATAAGTTCACCTAGCGATTCCTCTGTGCCTTTCCATACCACAAATAAATCAACAATAAATCTACTCCATTGCATTACATTGTTTTGCCATTTGTCAGGATATAGCTTCTGGACCACCTGCTCCTCCCAAGAGCCCATATGCAAATTTGCAAAGCTGGGGGCGAAGCAGGTTCCCATCGCTGGTCCGCTTATTTGATGGAATAATTCACCATTAAAAAGAAAATAGTTGTTCTTAAGACAAAATGACGTCATTTCAATCAACATTTGTGTATGTGCCCAAAGTTTTACAGGTCTGTTGCCCAAAAAGTGTCTTACAGCATTTAAGCCGTCCGCATGCTTAATGCTAGTATATAAAGTTGTTACATCAGTCGATGCCATCAAAAAATCCCTTTCCCATGGTAGATCATAGACCCGTTTTAGACAATCGCCCGTGTCTTGAATATAAGACGGGAGACATCTGGCCAAAGGGCACAAAAAGGAATCAATAAATTTAGATGTATTGGCTAGGGCACTGTCAATGGAAGAAATTATTGGCCTCCCTGGGGGGGATTAACTTGATCTTTATGAATTTTAGGAGTTAAATACATCACAGGAGTGACTGGATTACTGATTTTCAAAAAAGAAAATTCCTCATCTTTCAATAGGCCTTGCATATGCTATTCCGCTATCTTACAATTAAATGACTCGTGGCTGTTTAACTTTGAACTCTCCGAAATTCTCACATAGTTCAATCGATTATTCAGCTGTTTATAGTCTTCTTGAAGATATTGTTGTTTACCCCAGAGGACTACACTCCCACCCTTGTCAGCGTTACATACAATACATTCTGAATTAGTAGATAATTTCCTAATTAGAGCAAAGTAGTCACGTTGTTGTTGTGAAATTTTTTTATGCGATGAAAGCGTGTTAGTACATAATTGCTCAAGATCATTGACTACCAGCTCATTGTAAATATCAACTGCATCTCTCCCAGACATGGGTGTAAATCTGGAGGTTGATCTAAATGAAGTCGGGTCATTGCTGGTAATGTTGATGCCTTCTCCTTCCGCTAACAAAGTTGCTTGATTGATATTGATCAAGGGGGCCTCAGTCTCACTAGATTCAGGATGTTCTTGTAAGTG
Organism: Triturus cristatus; assembly: GCF_964204655.1. Taxonomy (NCBI): domain Eukaryota; kingdom Metazoa; phylum Chordata; class Amphibia; order Caudata; family Salamandridae; genus Triturus; species Triturus cristatus. Next base: position 19,183,449 of record NC_140588.1, on the reverse strand, counting down.
GAACATGTCTAACATTAGATTCATGTCTTCAACCACTAATTCATTAGTCTCTAAAGTTCTTGGCAAGGTCTCTGTGGGTAATTTTGATTTCCCATTGGTGGCAAAATATTTCTTCAATTTCAATGAACGAATGAACTTAAAGATGTCCACCCTTGTTTTGACATAGTCAAATTCCTCTACCGGGCAAAATGATAGACCAAGTCTCAAAATGGTTTGCTCTTGCTCAGTTAAGGTAATGTTCGTCAAGTTGATAATAGAAGTTTTATCCTCTGCGTCTACCTTGGCCTGCTCTTGGGATTCAACGCGCCTTCTGTATTGTTTGGTGCTTTTCCTGCTCTGTTGCCTCTGCCTTTTCCTTTTTGTGGTTTTACATAGTCAATTGACAGTCTGGGTCGGAGATTGAATCTCCTCTCCTGTCTCCCGTCTTATATTCAAGACATGGGCGATTTTCTAAAACGGGTCTATGATCTACCATGGGAAAGGGGTTTTTTGATGGCATCGATTGATGTAACAACTTTATATACTAGCATTAAGCATGCTGACGGCTTAAATGCGGTAAGACACTTTTTGGGCTACAGACCTGTAAAATTTTGGGCACATACACAAATGTTGATTGAAATGACGTCATTTTGTCTTAAGAACAACTATTTTCTTTTTAATGGTGAATTATTTCATCAAATATGCGGAACAGCGATGGGAACCTGCTTTGCCCCCAGCTTTGCAAATTTGCATATGGGCTCTTGGGAGAAGCAGGTGGTCCAGAAGCTGTATCCTGATGAATGGCAAAACAATGTAATGCAATGGAGTAGATTTATTGTTGATTTATTTGTGGTATGGAAAGGCACAGAGGAATCGCTAGGTGAATTTATTAGGAAATTACATGAAGATATCTTAGCAATCCCACATTGTGGGATTCAGTGGAGGTAACAGGAGAGGTAGTTGGTCCCCAAGGACAACCTTGGGGACCAACTACCCCTCCTATTACCTCCAGTAAGTCCCACACACAGGGATTTCTAAGAGATCTTTGGAGGCCACGCCCCCTTTCTCTACCACTCTACAAACGCTCCTCCTGGCACAGTACAGGTTGGGGGATGAAGTCCACTTTACTCCTGAGGGAGTTTGGGGTCCAACTAGCCTACCTGATACCTCCAGTATGCCCCAGATAGTGGGATTGCTGATAGGTGGACACAGGCCATGCCCCCTTTGTCCACCACTCTGCAAAAACGCCTCCTGGCACGCTTTTGGTTGGGGGATGAAGTCCCCTGCCTCCTGAGGGTCCCTGGGGGCCAACTAGCCCACCAGTTATCTCCAGTAAGCCCCACGCAATGGGTGTTCTATACGTTCATGTTCACACACTTGCAAATATTTCTTTTAGTTCGAGCCTGGGCAGCGGACGATTTATTTGGTCTAAGGGGTATCGGGGACTTCGGACACGCGCACTGCTTTTGGTTGGTTAGTTGGGCTGCTTTTTAAAATTCCCTTAATATTGAGCATCTGTCACTCCTTTCGGTGCCTGGTTCCCTCCTGTCTGGCATCACCAATTGGCCACCTCTAGAATCTACACCCCATTCCCCCCCCCCTCTCTCCCCTCCCCCCCCCCCCCCCCCCCCCCCCTTCTGTCATGAGCAAATGCAGCATCCATCCATATCGTTATCTGGAGGGGGAACATTTAGGCTCTTTTGTACAGGCCGCTGCCGAAGAAGGGCATGGGATCCCGGAGGTAAGATCATGATTAAACAAGAATTTGCAATGCAATAGGTTTCACATTACTGAAAGTTTGACCTATTGGCGTTACAAATAATAATGCAATGCCAATAGCTCAAACTTTCAGTAATGCGAGACCTATTGCATTGCAAATGCTTGTTCTAGTTTGTTATTGACATTGTCAGTGTGTTGAACAAAAAAAGATAGAAAACTTCATGCACATCTTTGGTTGGATAATGCAGAAGTACAACACAATTGTCGCTGAGTTACATGCATAGGTTGAGTTCCATATGTCGAGAGCTGGACGAATTAGCTGATCCATGAGAGAACAGGGGGCATCGGTAGGTGGTACACACTCAGCAGGAAGGGCATTGTTACAGTGCCCTATCGGTGTATTATGGCAAGATAAAGCTTTTTCAAAGCAATAACGTCCCCCAGCTCATGGGTCAGGCCTAAGTCCCTCATATACCTCAATAGGTGCTCGTATGTCCTTCGGTCTGCTGCGTGCTAGCATGAGGGACGAGTACACAATGAGTTGTTCCTGGCAGAAGGCGACAGCCGATGGGCACTGCAGTGTGCCTGCAATGCACAGCAGTCTACCTCTTTGCCAGCAGCAGCTTTGCTGTTAACTTACAGACCCCTGCAGGGACGTCCTTCACATTATCCAGGGATGGCCACCACTGGCAGCTGCAGCATTGTAACTGCTGTCATGTCTTCAATCGCCCCTAACATTTGGTCCCACTATTCAATATGCATGGGCACAACCAGGCCAAGCGTAGGAATCCCACCATCTACTTCCATGTATCACACGCATCTAGCATTCACTACAAGTGCTATTCATGGAGCTGGAAAGGGGTGCAGTATAATATTTTGAGGAATTTAAGGTGTATATGCCGGAGCCTATAGTTATTGGAAACCATACTAGTGTGGGTGCAGCAAAAGCACCACTGCTGCTCTGGAATTTCGATGACACACATACAAATATACTTCTCATGTGGTACACTCCTCAACAGGTTGCACCATTCCCCTGCAGATATGCATACAATTGTTGGCTTTTCTTTGTGTGTGTGTGTGTGTGGGGGGGGGGGGGGGGGTGTTGTCTGAGAAAACATCACTTCTTATTGATTAGTGTTGCAAATTATACAAAAGGTTATGCATTTTCAATTTGCAACAACTTTTCCCATTTCTGCATTAATAGTATGTGGGCTTAATGACGGTGCTTGAGCTTTGTGTGAAATCACGGGTAGACTTATATTTGCCCCATCATCTGAAGTACATACAATCTAAATCTTCTATATACTGTCACTAATTTTGCTAGCAATTGTTTATTTGGTCTGAACTGAAACCCTGTTGAGTTGGATATGGTGGATAGCCCCAGCACCAGCCATGTAGGTCCTGAAGCACTCAGTGGCCCTGTTCTAATGTGTTCTTCATGTGGTAGTTGCCCATTAAACTAACAACTATGTTCTTGATAACTTGTAGGCATTTCCAGGTCAAATCGAGAAGTTTACCTTGCTATGAAAAGCAATATTACTTCGCCCCCAAAAGCCAGGAAGCTTTGTCGCATCAAATAATTACTCGCAGAACTCTGCACATTAACCTGTAATTTTACAGTAGATTCAGAATGCAACTCAAGTTCAATGATGTAACTGGGAATCCTTTGACTAGTTAAGTTAAACCCTTCTTAAAACAGGGATTCCTAAGGGAGGAGTATAACTGACACATGACAGCTGACAGGAGGATGAGACTTGTGTTGGAAAGCTTGGAGGGGGAATCCGTTTATAATGTCTTAGGAAGAGGCAGGCTTCCATTTTTAACAATTTATTTTAGTTAGGTGATATGGTGCGAGCCAAGCTCAGAGAAGCAGCAGAGTGCTTTATAAAGAATGTAGTTACTGCAGTAGGAGCATTCCATACACACAACAATAAGTAACTGTGTGTGGAATATGAAAGAATGTTATTAAATTGGAGTGTGTTTGGAAAGGAGGCCATGTAATGAGGACATGTCAATGGAACAATTCATGACAAAACAGTACCTTTATACATGAATGAATGAATTAAATAATTTTATAAAGCGTGCAATTACCCTAAGGTGTCTTGGCGCTAAAGGACAGGTCAACAAAACCAGTCAGTCGCAAAAACAAAAACGCTCCTGATTCTAACAGCAGATTACTCTGTGGCTTCGGTAAACAGCCAAGTCTTCAACTGCAACCTAAATTGCATCAGAGATGGTTGCCGCTACAGAGTCGGAGGTAGTGAGTTCCACCATTTTCCGGCACAGATGGAAAATGCTCTACCTCCCCATCTTGCTTTGATCGATCTCGGAATGATGGCGGTTCGTGAAGGGCTAGATCTAGGATTCCTACTTGGAATGTATCAGGAGAACTGTAACTGAAAATATTTTGGACCGGTCCGATAAAGGGCCTTATGGACCAGGCACATAGCCATGAAAACAATCCTTTTTCTCACTGGAAGCCAGTGGAGGCCCTGCAATGATTGGGATACAAATGTAAACTTGGAGATTTTCAGCAGCAGTCTTGCCGCTGCATTTGGTAAAGACTGCAGTTTCTTTACCACAAATTTGTGAGCACCTAAGTACAGGGTATTACAATAATCCAGCTTTGAAAAATAAGAGCTGTTAGCACTGTTTTTTGCAAGTCAAAGGGAATAAATGGGAAGATTTTTTTCCAAGACATTCAGTAGGAAAAAACCTGAAGAGGTAATTGAATTTATTTGCTCAGAAAAGGATAATTTTGTGTCAAAAATGACTCATAGATTTCTGGCTTTCTGAACCGGGACTGGTAAAGTGCCTAATATCGGCGGCCACCATGACTCATTCCAGTAAGTGGTCTCTTTTCCAAAGAGCAGCACCTTGGTTTTTCAGAATTCCGTTTCAAACTATTATTTTGCATCCAAATTGCAGCTTGAGACATACAGTTGCAGAATTTCCTTGCCTCCTTGTTTATGTCCGAAGAAATAGACACCACAATCTGAGTGTTATCGGCGTAGAAAAACGCTGCTAAACCATAGCTATGAATGATGTTAATAAGGGAGGTAACATAAATATTGAACAGCTTAGGGCTGAGGAAGGACCCCTTAGTAACACCACAGGGTAGAGAGAATGAAGACAAACTCACCCCCCCCCCCTCCCCCCAATCTCCACCCGCTGTTGGCTGTTACTCAGAAATGAACTTAACAAGGTCTGTGCCTAATTTCTACAACCTAACAGATGGAGCCACTTTTGTGAGAAGTGAATGGTGAACCGTACCAAAAGCGGCAGATAAATCCAATAAAATCAAAGCAGCTTGTCCTTTCTTGTTGATTACCATTCTTAATTCCTCTGAGGCTGCTACCAAGGCAGATTCAGTGCAATTATTTGCTCTGAAGCCATACTGTGAAGAAAAGCTAACATTTTCTCATTCATTGCTTTCTCCAGTATTTTCGCTGGGAAAGGTAGGCGGGCTATAGGTCGGTAGCTTTCCACCTTCTTAGGATCCAAGGTGGGTTTTTTCCTCAGTAGATAGATGCCTTTTCCATATATTTGGAAATTGTCCATTGGACAATGTTCCGTGAACTGGCCGGGTACTGAACTAGCTACCCTATTTAGAACCTGAAGTGGGCAAGGATCCGATGGAGCTCCTGCTTTAATGAGATTTAGACTGATTATTTTTTCCTTAGGAAATGGATTAAAACTTCCAAATTGGGGATTAGCTGGGGGACTGGAGATTTGTTGTAAGTCCAGCTCCTTAGCATAGATTGAAGCGTTACCTGTACTTGACATAATTTGAGATGTGAAAATTTGAAAAATGGAATTGACTTTGGACTGAAAGTATTCCGCCCGCTTATTACAAAAAAATCAGCTGCATTGAAGGTACTGCTGCTGTTCCATTTAGACAAAGATTCAACTGTTTTAAAAAGTTCCCTATTTATGTTTTTTGCTAAGCTTATATTTTTAGAAAATAATTTTGTTTCAGCTGCTTTAATTAAGCCCTTATACATTGCAAGTAATTCTTTGTATTTGACCTTCTAATTCAACAGTATTCCTTCCTCAACTAGCATTCTTGATGCCTGCATTTTACTTGGAAAGTTTTTAATTCGTGTGAAAACCATGGAGCTGATCGATTTTTCCTATAGCTTTTTACCATTTTTCTAGCAACAATCTCGGTGTAGCGGAGTTTAACCAGGGAGTGTAGTTGATTGCAGCGTTTTCACATCGCTATCTAGAACAGGATAAGTGTTGGAAAGAATGTCCCCAGTTCCTCAATATTAAGATTTTTCCAGGGCCATATTTAATGCTTCTACGTTTATTATCCGTATCATTATTTGAGAGAACCCTGATTGAGGAGGAGATGGCCTTCCTTCATATTTACACATTATGCAACCACACATTTGTATTACTCAGCATGCTTACAGTTTCCTTAAAATAGAGATGATTAATGTGCACAGATTCACATGACATTTAGATGTGTGGCAACTTGGGGATTATAACCCAGGTCCCTGGGTAATCTTGTTATATAGCCTTATTGTTTTGTAAAACCTTTTACAATTGGTGAAACTCTTCGGGCAGTACTGTTTATGGTTGACCATTGGATTGTTGTTTTCCACTCTTCTGAGTGTGCAATTTTTCCTTAAAGCTTGCACTGTGAAAGAGACTATGAGCTAAAGCTGCCTATGGGTGGGAAAACGTTTTGCCATACTAGGGCCACCTTAACATGTTGAGGTTATTGTTTTCTTCTAAAAGTAATGGACTGCAAAAGATGGTGTTGCCAAGTGTTCAAATGTAAACTTTGTGATTAGATTTTAAAAAAAAATTACTAACCCAGCAAGGTCAGTGTTGAGCATATATTGCAAAAAAGTCAGAGGGATATCCACTATACACAACTAAAAGCACAACACCAAAACATCAATTTCTTTTTTTCAGAGAAAAAAAGGACCCTCCTCTACAATTAATTTACCTTTAGGACACAGGGGCCCACTCCTGAGCTCAAAAGTGTCAGGTTGCAGAAATCCTCAGGATCCGGGTGATGATATAGAGGTCCACCTCCAGATCTCCCCGGACTCCAACCAAAAGGTTACAGAGCCCAGAGGTGATCAGGCGAGGGAAAGGATGGGGGAAAGGGTCAGCAGGGATAAGGCTCTGAAATGACAAAACACAACACAACAGTACCACCAAAACAGTCTACTCTCTTTCGGTCTCACTAATACAGGAGGTTACAAAAGGTAGGGAGAGCAATGGACCTCACTTCTGGTGATTTGAACCACAGACCCCTGCTACGGTTGAGTTATCCCCTCTCAGTAGGGTATGTATCAAAAGAGAAGTATTAATCGGCTTCCACGGTGAAGGCACCGCCGCCTGGAGCCCCTAAGTTGTAGCGCTCCTTCACCTGGTGAGAATCAACACACTAGGTCTTGGTGGGGTCTTGTCCCTAGCCTAGTGTGCCTCAATACAGCCCAATGTCTCGCTCTCTCTGACCGTTGAAGGCGCTCTTCCAGCGCGGTGATTCTTTGTATGCATCACTGAGCACCTAGTCTTGCTGCTAGCGCTGTCTGACTAAGTAAGCTCCTCCGAGCCTGGACAAACGATAGGTAAGCTCCTCCGAGCCTGGACAACCAATAGGTAAGCTCCTCCGAGCCTGAATTTACCTTTCGCTCCTTCGAGCGTGGACACACCTAGGGTTGGCTCCTCCGAGCCTACAGAAGGTCAATAGCGCATTCACTGCGCGGATTTGCAAAGTCGACTGCTCGCTCCTCCGAGCGCGATCAAAAAACCTCAGTTACGCTCCTCCGAGCCTGAAACCTCCATGCGCTCTTCCAGCGTGGTTAACTACGGCTCGTCCGAGCCTATGCGTGAGTCTAGAAGGGGAAGGCGGGTATCGAGGTCTGCCAGGTGCAGACCGTAGTGGGCTCAGCCGAGCTCTGCCACCTCTCACCTGCTTCCTCGTTGTTCGCCGCTACTCCCAGCCACTCCCCGCCTGGACGCTGAGCTCCGAGGGACGTGGAAGGTGGAGTCTTCGGGTTCTTCTCCTTCTGTGCTGCAAATACCACTTCCCGCCGGGACGCCGAGCTCCGAACGACGAAAAGGGATTCTCAGATTCAAAATAACGCATGTCTTCTGCCGTGCGTGACGCCCTTATATAGACGCCCATTTCCTGGTTCCAGGGTTGCTGGGACTCGTAGTTTTAGACGCTAGGTAGGCGCCTCAGGTCCCGACTCCTCACAAAAAGAGGATTGAAAAAGGATACGGAGTGAGAGAAAAAAGATACTTGATAACTAACCTTCAAAAACCTACCCCCTCATCCTTCTTTTGAAATAGGACCCCCAGCAAAAAGTAGTCCTGTATGTTTTTAGGCTCACATACACAACAGTGAGCAACTCAATACAGTAGAACAGTGACACACTGCAGAAGGCACCTCATACATTTAGAGGCTGTCAAAGACCTTAACTGACAAGACATGAGTGAAAACAATGCTTACACCCTGTTCTTCCTTGTTAAGCATCGCTGAGAAGCCGTTGATATAAATACATTACTTGGCACTTCTCTCTTTTTACAGCAAGCAGCTCTCTTATGTTCAGTGTCAGAGGAAGATTAGGATTTACTACATAAATATCACCTTATAAACATTGCACTACTAAAATATCTACTACCAAAATATCATAGTATATATAGAAAGCTATAGATTTGCTATTCAGTCGCCGCAACATATATCTTCCAAGTACATAGATGTGGACCACAGAGTAAAGCTATACATACTCTATATACTTCATTTCACAATATGTGTGTTGTCTCTATTCTTGGTATGATATTTTGGGTGCACATTTTATTTATTATTAATTGCTTGTAAAGCACAACTTTCACTCCGCAAGGAGTCTCTTGGTGCTTGATAGCTTTGAAAAATGGAGAATAAGCAGGAGTTGTTACTGTGAAAAGACTGGGTTTTAAGGCCTTTTTGAATTTTAATATCAGGTTAACATCTAGTTTCTAAAGGCACGCGATTCCATATTTTATCTCCTTGTACTGTGAAGGCCCTGCCCCCCAGTTTAAGGATCTTAACTGGGGATCTTCGAAATTGGCAGATCTGAGATTTCATGTGGGAATGTATTTTTTTAATCTGACGGAAAGGAATTTAGGGCCTAAATCCTTTGAAATGTTAAACTTTGGAGAGGCTGATTTAAAGCTATGCATTTTCTCACTGAGAGTCAATAGAGTTGGTGGATCTGAATAGAGATAACCTGTGGCTCTGACAAGTGTGTGTTGAATTCTTTTGAAGACCCAGGCAGGCAGAGTTTCCATATATCATACCTGATTAGGCAAAAGCTGGTGCACTCATTGAAGTATGGTAATAAGATATATCAGATACTATGGCACAAAATGTGAGTCTGTAGGAAGCTTCGTGACACTGGTGATCTTATTCCAAATTCAATTTGATCTAAATTCGGGGACACAGATTTTGCTTAACCGATGTTGGGTTGGGACATTCTCCAAAATGTGTGGCCCCTGAAGAGGGTTCTGTGAGTATAAAGTTATTAAAGATGGGGAAAAATCATTTTTGGCCCATTCAGGAGGCAATTGTATCAATGTGGCTGATATTCCTGACAGGATCTGTAGGGCTGTCTATTATTTGAAGACAATTTGTCTGTTATCTGCATATAAATAGTTTTTAACAGTAAATTGTTTAAGGAATGTGGGCAAAGGTTGAATGTAAAAGTTAAATAAGAAAGGGGACAGATCAGAAGCTTGGGGAATACCCTATTGTAGTGCTGTAACGGTAGAACAAAATTGGTTTTGCTGAATTTGTTAGGATCTATCTGAGAGAAAGAATTCCAACCAGGAGTATGCTTTATCTTTGATCAGTAGAGATTTGACACAGCTAAGATATTCTGATGATCAGTCGTATCTAATGTGGCTGATAAGTTCTGGAGTATAGTTACACAATACTTGAAGTGTGTATGGAGGAGAGTCAACCAAAGCAGCACTACCTGAGGGGGAGACAATCGCCCTGCATGGACCGCTGTGTCGCAAGCACAGAAACTTCATCCCCATATTGGACCGATCAAGCATTCACTAGAGATCCCCAGGGCACAGTGACAGGCTGAGGAAGATAGAGCTGATAGGAAGCCCCAAAATCAGTCATTCACCTTGGGCTGAAGCTACGCTTGCTCCCTAACTTTGTGCTTGGATTGTTAATCTTTGAATGCCTGTTTCTGAAATGTTCAACATATTTCTATGTCTAGGAAGCTGATTTGTAACTGTAATGTATTACATCAAAGTCTTGCTGTATTTGTCTTTGTTTTCCAGCATTTTGTCCGTATCATATTGGTCACTTCTCCATTGTTGGCCTCGGATTCGAGGACTATGTGAGTATCTATCAAACTTTTTTTTTTAAACTTAATCCAGCACTCTTACTATCACTGCAAGTATGCGGTACTCGCCTTTGCCATTCCCTGATGTAAATATTTGAAGCTATGTTTTCGTATGTCAGTCTTTTTTTGGGCCAGTGGTTATCTGGTTGCCAGCGGGATGTTCATCTCATCCCAGGTCTCCAACTTTAATCATGTGTGAAAGCAGTAGAAGTTTATTTATTTCTCTTCTTTAAGTCATTTTTACCAGTAACATATGAAACCCTTTTTGAACATTGGCTATTAGTAGTGTTTTTCCAACTGCTAGCCCAACTCTGGTATTAGTCTCTTAAATTATAAAAAGACAGTGCATGTAGTTATTCATAGTAAAATGTGAATGCAACTCCGTTAAACCACCAAATTATTAGCTATATTTTTAAGATAAACATTTCATGTTTAAAAAAAAAATAATCTTAGATAGTAGACTAGTTGTTTACTGATTATCACAATGCAATATGTCTCATATTTAGATGTTTTATTAGAATGCATTACCTGTGGATAATCGCATATTTGTTGGTGAAATTACAGTAATGCTAATGCTATCAGTTTCTGCATGTGTACACACATACATAAATATATATGTGTGTGTATATGTGTGTGTGTATATATATATCTATATCTATATCCATGTGTTTGTTACATTTCTATATATAATATATATATATATTGCATTTCTTTCCACCAGGTTCGAGCATCTCATTTTGAAGGCCTTATCACAACCATCGTGGGCTATGTACTGCTGGCAGTCACATTAATCATATGCCATGTATCCTTTTCGAGCTAGGATGGATAACTTTGATTCAATATGTTTTTGTGTTTATTATTTTCTTTGAGACACTCTATACCTATTTCAGATCTGTTGTCTGTTTTAGAGTTTCAAATCCATGCTCTTTGTTGTGTCTCTGCATGGTTTTTTACTACTTTGTGAATCCTTGCTGTTTTAGCTAAAATGGACAGCACACTGGACCCCATTCTAAGGTCTTAATTATTGCAAATCTAGCAACTTTCCTATTGCTGTTACTGCTGCTCCATTCGCTCTACATGTTATCAGTAATGGGCTTTTCAATCTGATGCATAATTCAGCACCCATCATGTCAAGTGCTATAGATGGTGACAGTCACAATATACCTATGTATACTTTTGCACAACCTTCGGTATCTGGCACGTTTCTTTACATTCTAGTCCTAGTTTCTCTAGATCCTTGTGATGGCCTGGCTAGATGCCAGCTGAATGGAGTATTCTTTACACACTGCACACCATTCCATTTGTTTTGCTGCTTGGTGATGAGTGTTTCTTCTCTTACACAGCATTTAATATCTATTACAAATTTGGGATCACCCAACACCTCTTAGTTTAGAGGCATGGTTTGTATCTAATTATATGTTCTAAGTCCCTGCACTCGAATCTCAGTGGAGCAATTGGTAGTCTTTTTTGCTTGGACTTTCTCATACAGGAAAGCTCTTGGTTTGATCCTACAGATGCTCCCTTAAAGTAGTCCACATTGCCCGACTTTGTGTGGTGGTGAGAGGAAACCTTCTTCTTTTTGGTCTTTGAACCCTTCTGGTGTCCCTTCACATTTCAACAGGACACCTCTGTTATTTACTATAATCCCGGTGACTACTTTTCTGCTTAAGAGTAGGTCTAATCTTCCTTCAGGCTTCTGAAGCTATCCTCTCTTCCGATGGAGGCATAGCCCCTTTCAGGCCCTTTTTCTGTTTGTCTAATTTGTAGGTGTTGGTTCAACTACCCAGGGTCGTTTCTGTCCACACTTCACTCTACACCTGGGTTACGGTGGTAGCTGACCCTGATCTGGATTATGAAGATGTTGGACCAGATAAGGACCCTGGTGATCATTTGAATGACAAAACTTAATACTTAAGTTTCTTTAATGAAAGACACGAGGACATTAATGACCCTTAAGAAATAAACATCCGTTGTTCCTCAGATGGGAGTTTTTAGGGCCAGTGGTAACTTCCCAGGTAATCTATAAGATAGTGATTCACAGGCATCCAAATGCTCTTGAGTTTTCTATACACATCTAGAATAAATTTCCACCTATGATAAATAGTAAGTTTGACAATGTAACAGTACTGATTGTGTATTCTTGTCTGCCTATTGAGTCTTTCCTGGCTTTGCTTTTAAAAACGTGACCTATTTTCTTGTGTAAAACGGCAACATTCTGAGGTAAAGAGCTGTTTTTCCCAGTGAATTGCTTCTAAATTCACATGAAGTGCATTATTACACCATATAGTGGTTGGTTCTGGAACATTTTGTTTTACAAACATTTTTCTTTTATGTTTCGACATAGGTGGAGTGTGAATGGCTCACTTTGGACATTGACCGTAAACCCATAGTGCCCCAATAAATAATCTGAGTTTTAGATTTTTTTTTTCTGAAAGTGCATTTGGACGTATGCCAAGAGAACTCTGATGAATTAAAAGCTGAACATGACATTGAAACATCGAGGAGATCAGTCTGTAACCCATGAGAGACACTGGTTTGAGGATTCAGGTGTTTTCAAAGGGGTCTTTGACATAATTAGTGCATGTTTGTAAGTAATCATGATGTCCCGGAAGCTTCTTAGTACCAATTTGTATCATGAACACTCTTCAAGTGCTGTTAGTCCTGCAAGCAGAAATTTGGCTCTAATGATCACCATCTCATATGTATGTTCTGCCTCGCTAGAAACCATAATTTGGAGAATTGGCATGCTTGTTTGCTTTTTAAGCAAAAACTTTCCACTATAGAATAACCTATAGAATAACCTACTTTTGGCACACTAGACAAAAGCCGACATGTTGCCGGGCAGACAAACTTGAGAAAAAGAAAGAATGCTCAATTTGTGGAGACGTTTTTTTGTGAGGAAGAAGAGATAGTGGCATCTGAGGAGGCTCAGGGGACTCCTCATTAAAACTCTGATCTTGAAAAGGTTTCCTCTTATATCGAGCTTCACAGATCTACTCATGCAAACACATTAGCCCTTAAGTCTACTCTGCATCAAAGTAAGACGCTTAGAGCCATGGAAAGAAGGCATATCCGGGTCTACCTTAAAAGTAGAAAAAGTAGAAAAATCAAAATATTCAGTCAAACCTGAAGGGTCTTTTAAAGCCAAACATGCAATACTGGAGAAGGCCTTGGTCAAGGAGAATGCTGAAAAATCTCATCCTTCGAGGTCTAAAGAAAAAGCAACCAAGAAGGACTTGCTTAGAGAAGTCTACTTGATTTCTGAGGACAATTGAGCTTAAAAGAGGAAAGAGAGGTTCTTTACCTTAAAGGATAAACATAAAGAACCCTGAAAGTCTTCAACCATTTTTGATTTTGAGAAGAAAGAGTGCACTCAATATTAACATAACCTGCCTCCTGAAAAAGAAGAAATCTTTTGAGCAAGCCATTGCTCCACAAAAGATACCCAAATCATTGGGCATCACAAGAGCAGGGGATTACACAGACCATATAGAAAAGAAGAGAGTAGAACTATAATTATTCTGGAATAGTAAGAGGATGAGAGACACAAATGTTGTTCTATTATCTGATACTGAAACTAGATCTAACTTTGGGACTGATACTGGAATGCTGTGTATGAATACATGCAGTAAGATGAACAGTTTCCAAACGACTACCTTTACAAGGTGATTTTTTTTAAATTCGAGAACAACTACTTGTCAACCATAGATCTCAAGGATGCCAATTTTCTTATCCCCATGCATCCAGCACACTGGACTTGTTGCACATTTAGGACGAAGGGGGTACATTACCAATTCAAAATGTTATTGTTTTACATAAGATCTGCCCCAAAAGCGTTTACCAAGTTGTTATCACTTAGTGACCCAATCGAGATGCCAGGCCATAAAGGTTTACCCACATTTGAACGATTGACTGGTAAAGGCTTACTTTTTCTTCATGAATGCCGGATAAACATTCGGACAGCGGTGGACCTGTTATACATACAAATTGGGCTTCACTGTAAAGTAGAAAAATCCTCTCCCTTATTAAAAAAAAAAAATATGCAGCAAATAGGCTTCTCCCTTGAGTGGGAGCTTAAACAGTCAGTTGTGGAAAAGTATTCCAGATACGGGAAACACCAGTCCTAGATTTGTTCACTGTGGAAGAAAAGTTGAAAACAATGCTGAAACGTTGCCTCTAGGCATTACCATGCTAAGTCTCGGCCAATGCACAGTCAATAATCTGGTGCGGAATATTTGCACATGCTTTTCTGCCAATACCCCTAAATCTGATAGAGACTTCTAGACGCAGATTCCCTACAGTAGAACTATCCCCAAGCGTACGACTGGATTCGGAATTTTTTGTGAGCAGTACCCCTGCATGCCGGTATGTGGCGTGGTTCAGCTCCATGTGGCATCATTCAGCTCTGCGTGGCGTTGTTGGTGCCGTAAGTGATGTTTGCGGTGCCTAGATATGCACTACCCAGTCAGTTCTTAAATTTCCAGGCCGGTCAGTGCAGATTTAAAAAGAGCTACCCCTTAGTCACTTTTTGACTGTTTTAGGTCTTACCTCCTGGTGTGACAGATATGCCCGTACTGGGCCTGACACCAACAACTGTCAGTGACGGACCCGCAGCTTGTTTGCCTCTGGTGCTATCAACAACACCATGACCCGAAAGCCTGCCCCGACTGCTGCGTCATTTATCCGAAGGCCTTGGGTGAGCTCCTGGCGACTTGACGTGCGTCGCCGGGTTGCTAGAGTTCCTCGTCGAGAGGAAGGTCCAAGAAGTGATCACAGAGTCTGAGGTTGTTGTCTCACTCCAAGTAGTTGAGCCAGTCAGGAAAGTCTCGGTTCCACAAAGAGAAGAAGTTGAAGCATGCTTCAACTGCACATTGTCCGTCGGATGACAAGACAAGAGAGCGTCCCAAGAGGCCTGGCTCTAAGGCTGAGCCAGTACCTGGGCCGACTCTGCGCCTTCTTTCAGTTACCGTGAGCAACCCCTGCTCAAATTCAAGAGTTTTATCAGGCCATGCGCCTTACATTTGAGTGACCCGTTCCCTATGGTGCGCCTTCAGACCCCACAGGTTCGGGATGGCCCCTTCTGGAGCCACACCAGCAACTTCCAGGCCTTTCGCTCCTTTCGTGGCCATGGAAGGGGAATACAGTCCCGTCCTTACCGGCCCAGCCACTATGGCGTACAAGATTGCCAGCCTCTGGCCAGCGGTCTGGTCTATCTACCACCTCACCAGCAGCCGCAGCCTCCAAACTCTCCTAGTCTGCCCTTTTACCATCACCTGCCCCACTGGCAGTCCATAGCATCGGACGCTTGGGTTTTGCAGATTGTCCGAAGGGACTACTCCCTCCCCTTCGGGACTGCTCCCTCCCTTCGGGTCTGCTCCCTCCCCTTCGGGACTGCTCCCTCCCCTTCGGGACTGCTCCCTCCCCTTCGGGACTGCTCCCTCCCCTTCGGGACTGCTCCCTCCCCTTCGGGACTGCTCCCTCCCCTTCGGGACTGCTCCCTCCCCTTCGGGACTGCTCCCTCCCCTTCGGGACTGCTCCCTCCCCTTGAGGCTACCCCTTCGCCCTTGAGGCTACCCCTTCGCCCTTGAGGCTACCCCTTCGCCCTTGAGGCTACCCCTTCGCCCTTGAGGCTACCCCTTCGCCCTTGAGGCTACCCCTTCGCCCTTGAGGCTACCCCTTCGCCCTCGAGGCTACCCCTTCGCCCTCGAGGCTACCCCTTCGCCCTCGAGGCTACCCCTTCGCCCTCGAGGCTACCCCTTCGCCCTCGAGGCTACCCCTTCGCCCTCGAGGCTACCCCTTCGCCCTCGAGGCTACCCCTTCGCCCTCGAGGCTACCCCCTTCGCCCTCGAGGCTACCCCCTTCGCCCTCGAGGCTACCCCCTTCGCCCTCGAGGCTACCCCCTTCGCCCTCGAGGCTACCCCCTTCGCCCTCGAGGCTACCCCCTTCGCCCTCGAGGCTACCCCTTCGCCCTCGAGGCTACCCCCTTCGCCCTCGAGGCTACCCCCTTCGCCCTCGAGGCTACCCCCTTCGCCCTCGAGGCTACCCCCTTCGCCCTCGAGGCTACCCCCTTCGCCCTCGAGGCTACCCCCTTCGCCCTCGAGGCTACCCCCTTCGCCCTCGAGGCTACCCCCTTCGCCCTCGAGGCTACCCCCTTCGCCCTCGAGGCTACCCCCTTCGCCCTCGAGGCTACCCCCTTCGCCCTCGAGGCTACCCCCTTCGCCCTCGAGGCTACCCCCTTCGCCCTCGAGGCTACCCCCTTCGCCCTCGAGGCTACCCCCTTCGCCCTCGAGGCTACCCCCTTCGCCCTCGAGGCTACCCCCTTCGCCCTCGAGGCTACCCCCTTCGCCCTCGAGGCTACCCCCTTCGCCCTCGAGGCTACCCCCTTCGCCCTCGAGGCTACCCCCTTCGCCCTCGAGGCTACCCCCTTCGCCCTCGAGGCTACCCCCTTCGCCCTCGAGGCTACCCCCTTCGCCCTCGAGGCTACCCCCTTCGCCCTCGAGGCTACCCCCTTCGCCCTCGAGGCTACCCCCTCTCCTGCGAGGCTACCCCCTCTCCTGCGGCTCTACCCCCTCTCCTGCGGCTCTACCCCCTCTCCTGCGGCTCTACCCCCTCTCCTGCGGCTCTACCCCCTCTCCTGCGGCTCTACCCCCTCTCCTGCGGCTCTACCCCCTCTCCTGCGGCTCTACCCCCTCTCCTGCGGCTCTACCCCCTCTCCTGCGAGGCTGCCCCCTCTCCTGCGGCTCTACCCCCTCTCCTGCGGCTCTACCCCCTCTCCTGCGAGGCTGCCCCCTCTCCCCTGCGAGGCTGCCCCCTCTCCCCTGCGAGGCTGCCCCCTCTCCCCTGCGAGGCTGCCCCCTCTCCCCTGCGAGGCTGCCCCCTCTCCCCTGCGAGGCTGCCCCCTCTCCCCTGCGAGGCTGCCCCCTCTCCCCTGCGAGGCTGCCCCCTCTCCCCTGCGAGGCTGCCCCCTCTCCCCTGCGAGGCTGCCCCCTCTCCCCTGCGAGGCTGCCCCCTCTCCCCTGCGAGGCTGCCCCCGCTCCCCTGCGAGGCTGCCCCCGCTCCCCTGCGAGGCTGCCCCCGCTCCCCTGCGAGGCTGCCCCCGCTCCCCTGCGAGGCTGCCCCCGCTCCCCTGCGAGGCTGCCCCCGCTCCCCTGCGAGGCTGCCCCCGCTCCCCTGCGAGGCTGCCCCCGCTCCCCTGCGAGGCTGCCCCCGCTCCCCTGCGAGGCTGCCCCCGCTCCCCTGCGAGGCTGCCCCTGCTCCCCTGCGAGACTACCCCCGCTCCCCTGCGAGACTACCCATCCATCCATGCCATCAGATTACGACAGGCTGATGGAGGACTACCTATCTCTTCTCCAACAGGCTAGTTTGGCCAAAGGAGCCATAAAGAGTGTGCCAACACCAGAAGTAGGTCGTGGTTGTTATTCCCACTACTTTCTGGTGCCCATGAAGGTCAGAGGCCTTCGTCCTATCCTAGACCTGTGCTCTTTCAACTTCTTCCTCAAGAAGAAGTTCAAAATGCTCACTCTAGCTCCGGTCCTAGCTGCAGTGGTGGACCCAGGAAACTGGATGGTAGAGTTGGACTTATTTTCATATTCCCTTCCTGCATGCTCACTGGCGTTAACTGTGGTTCACAATGGGCCACAAGCACATTCAGTTAGATGTGCTCCGATTTGGCCTCACCAGCTCTTCTTAGGTGTTCACCAAGATGATGGTGGTGGTTGCGGCTCATCTCTGGAGATCAGGGGTGCCAGTCTTCCCCTATATAGACAACTTGCTATTGAAGGCGGGCTCGCCCTAGGCTGTCATCTCCCACCTCCAGACTACTAGAGACCTCCTGCATTCACTGGGGTTCACTTTCAGTGTGCCGAAGTCCCGACTGACTCCCTCACAGACGCTCCCTTTCATCTGAGCTGTACTGGACATGGTGCAGTTTCTGACCTTTCCTCCCTAACAGCTGGTCCAGGATATTAATGCTATGATGCTAATGTTTCAGCTTCTATCAAGGATTTCGGTGAGACAGACTCTAAGGCTGCTGGGCCTCACGGTCCGCTGCATCCTGCTGGTGGCACATGCCCATTAGCATGTGCGTGCTGTGGGACCTGAAGTTCTAGTGGGTGCAGCATCAGGGTAATCACTCCGACATGGTCCAGATCTCAGAGAAAACTGCAAAAGATCTGCAGTGATGGTTAACATGCTGCGATTGGGTCAGCAGCAGAACCCTCTCCCTTCCCCAACCAAATTTTACAGTAGTGACAGATGTCACTCCTGGGATTTGGTGGCCATCTGGGAGAGGATGAGATCAGATGACTCAGATTTCCGGCAGAATGCAGACTCCAGACTCCATATCAGCCTGTTGGAGCTCCAAGTGATCCGATTGGCATTGAAAGCCTTTCTACCCTCCATCCAAGGAAAGCTGGTGCAGGCGTTCACGGACAACCCCACCGATATATGGGACTGCAACAAACGGGGCAGTGTGGGGTCATGGACCTTTTGTCAGGAGGCCCTGCGTCTATGGATATCCCTGGTGGTTTAACATGTGGTGGGTTCTCTGAACACCAAAGACTCCTCGTTCATAATAAGTGGCGTCTCCAACCGGAGATGGTGCACGGTCTCTCATCAGTGGGGAGAGCCTTGGTTAGATCTGTTTGCCACCAATGAGAATGTGCAATGTTGTCACTTCTGCACGCTTGAGTTTCCAATGCGGCTCTCACTCAGACGCTTTTTGTCTTGAGTGGAGCTCAGACCTCCTGTCCTGTATGCCCTTCTGCCCATACCATCCTTATGGCTCCGGATTGGACACTGAGAGTTTGGTATCCCAAGCTGTTAAGCATGGCCGCATGGCCATCTGTCCTCCGATCAGGCTTCTCCTTCGGGAGGATCTTCTTTCGCAGAAGTAGGGGAGTGTACTCAATCCAATCCAGTCAATGGTCGCCTTTATGCATGGAGGTTGAGCTGCGACAGGACAGCTTTCGACCTTCCTCTCGACGTCTGTGACTTTATCTTGGCAGCCAGGCGTCCCTCCACCAAGACGGTTTACGCCTGCTGTTGGGCAAAATTTGTGGCATTGTGTACAGATAAACTAATTGATACACTTTCTGCCCCTTCACCCCCTCTCCCCTTCAGGTTCTCCTGTTCATCCTTTCCTTTCCCAGAGGGGCTGTGTTCTGGGCACTCTGAAGGGCAACCTCTCGGTTATTTTAGCTTTTCTGTGGTTGCCTTATTAGCCATCTCTTTTCAAATCCTCTATTGTAAATATGCTTCTGAAAGGTGTACAACATTTGTTTCCACCTTCTTCCTTTATTATGCCCTAGTGCGACCTCAATCTTGTCTTCACTTTCCTTATTTGCCCCCCCTTTAACCCTCTGCACAAATACCTACTCAGGCTCCTTACCAACAAGGTGGTCTTCTTGGTTGCAGTTACTTCTGCCCGAATGGCCAGTGAGCTTCAGGCTTTGTCATCCAAGGCTCCTTACTTTGACATCTACCCACACAAACTGGTACTTTGTATGAAAGCTTCCTTTCTTCCGAAAGTGTCACTCAATTTCACGTAGGCCAATCCATCAGTCTACCTACTTTATACGCTCCCTCACATCCCTCCAAAGACGAGCGACTTCACTGTCTGGACCCTAAAACAACTTTGTCTTTCTACCATGATCGCACACGTGAGTGGGGGTATGTCTGAGCAAAGAAAGGATGGGCCGTACAGAAGAGGACCATTTCACGATGGATCATACTCTGTATCAAAATCTGTTACACATTGGCTCAGAACCAGCCCCCTGAGGAGTTGGGCGCTCATTCCACCAGAGCTAAAGCTGCAACCACTTAGTTAGCACACAGAGTTCCAGTCCAGGATATCTGCTAGGCGGCAACATGGACTTTTTGCACACTTTTACCAAACACTACTGCCTGGAAGTCATGTCCGTAGAGATGGGCATTTTGCTGGTTTGTCCCTGCAGGACTTCTTGAGGAGGTATTGTTTGGATAACTATTCTAAGGTTAGGAATTTGCAGCTAGAAGTCTCTATCAGATTAAAAAATTACTTGCATTCGGTAATGCCTTATCTGGTAGAGACTCTAGCTAGCTGCAAATTCCTTACCGACCCGCCCATCCTCCTTGCTCTGCGAACAGATTTCTAGGGATAGGGCTTACCTCTTTCAGGGCCCTAGTTTTCCACACCAGTGGTCAGTATACTTTGTAGTTCTCGCTTCTGGCATAGAAAGTCGTTAAAAGTAGGTGACGTCAGCGTGCCTAGGTGGTGCCAGTAAAGGCACCGCGAATGTCACTTCCCTCGCGGACGACGCCATCAACACCATGTAGAGCTGAACACCCTCACCAACCGGCACGCAGGGGTTCTGTTCATGAACATTTTATGGATCTGATGCCTGGGAATAATTCTAAGGTAAGAAATCTGCAGCGAAGTAGTCTTTACCAGGTAAGGCGTTACTGAAGGTAAGTATCTTGTTCTTCCGTGATAAGGAAATATAAATCTTCCAACATGGTACTCATGTCAGTGGCTGGAGGTGGCCATGTCATCTCGTACAAATAGCTCAGTAGAATGGTATCTGAATACGTGCATACAAGGTTGTTCTGACACTCCCTCTCATCAGCTCCTCCCCAACTAGCCAATTTGATGCTCACTGTTTGGGGCAACCCTCTTGGATCCCTCTACTGATACTCACCGAGCATACTGTTCAGATCCGGAACACTCACCCGGAGTATTGTTCCAAGAGTTTGAGTCATCCCTCTGACCACTATGCACACCTATGAATGCTTCTCATAACAGCTAATCTTGGTTATCCCTATATACTCCTTCCAGTGCCATATTTTGTTATCTACGGCTGGGTCAATGTCCCATCACAACACTGTCCTGGAAAGATACGCCCCAACTCATACTTCATAACATTTTCTCGAAACCTCTCTAAAAATGCAGCTAAAAACTTCAAACACAAGCTCCTCAAAGAACACACAGAGACTATAATAGCAGACATCTTCTCTAGTCCAACATAAGGATGCCTTAAAACGGATTTCATTTTCTACACCAAGAAACCTGCCAAATGAAGAGAAAACTTCTTACATCAATTTCATGTAATCAATATTCCCAGCATCCCTTATGGATCTAAACTCACTAAAGCCCCATCCCGCGACTTTAGTGGAGAACTATCCATAACCATTTACAGAAACGGGAACATCCTAATCCAAGCCTCTGAAGAAAACCTATCCATTTTTGATCGCCACTTCCCTGTTTTCTTTGCCTCCAGGTCATCCGCCACCACCCCTCTCCCAGAGAAGTCAATTACGCACCCCCTCCCCTAAGAAGTGAGCCCTCTTCTCCCAGTCCTTCTCACACTGTCCTCACTACCCCTACAGCCTCTACCAATCATCCTTGCACTGTCTCCAGTCCTTCCTCAACCTCTTCCATTCCCAGATTTCCTGAAGTGTCGGTCCCGCAACCAATATTACTTTCTCTCTCCCTATGGCTCACCTCCACTGCCCAATTTGATTTATCTACTTCATCCCAGTCTCCCAAACCCGCAGGCTTGGTACTTCCTTAGCCTCTGTCCCAATATTCGACGAGCTCCATCATACTCCACTCCCTTTCATCGACCCACCCACCTTTCAACTGATCCCTATAATAGCCTGTCTAGAGCTCAAATTAAACACTGTTCTTGATGAAATCTCGTCACTACGAAAGGATGTAAAGGTTCACCACATCCTGCCCTAGCCTCACACATCCAAGGAAACACCGATCCTCCCACAAGCATGTACACTTATCCCCCATTCTTTACCCCTAGCCAAACTATCCCCTACATGCATCATCACCTCAAACCCAGATGCACCACGAATGGAATGTTGCAGCGGGATGATGAAACGATGAGCAGCACATATGACAGTGCTCCAAACCAACCATTCCACCGCACGATCCCGGTCATCCTTTGCGCTAGTAGGACCTCTGTCTCCACTCGCCCTTTCAGGCCTCCTGCCCAACGAACTGTCATCCAACCCAGTCAGCCTGTTCCGATTTCATTACCTACGCTATGCTGCATGCTACTAAACTGTTGAGCAGCAGTCAGTCATGCCACTGATTTAGCAGAAACTATCCTTCGATACAAAATTGGAATCTGCTTTTTATCTGAAACCTGGAAGAACTACCACTCGTCCCCTTTCATCGAGCTCATCACTCCACTAGGCTTCTCAATCGTTTGTTGGGACTGCAAAGATTGGCGGTGGATTTAGCTATCATCCACAAAAATGAACTTTTCCTAACTCCCTTCCACACTACCAAATACCTTATTTCTGAATATTTAGGAGCTCAGCTCTCCTCCAAAGGCCCCAATCCCATCAAATTCCATGTCGTCTATTACTCTCCTGGTGAAAATCCTCAATTCCTTGAAGAGCCAAGAGACCTAATAACGCAAAACTCCCTAAAGGGCAGCACAAAAATTTTACTTGGATACCAAACCTCCACCCGAACAAGGTCAAAGATCCAATAGTACAAGCCCTATCCACTCTCCTTGAGGTATATTATCTCACTCAACACTGCAACAAACAAACTCACAATAAGAGCTTCACCCTTGACACAATCATCTCTAATCATAACACCTTATCCCCCACTCCATCCTTTCCTCTGACTGGTCTGATCACCACCTAATTCTTTTTGATCTCAGTGTTTGTTGCTGCTGGATCTGAGTGCGGCCTTCGGCACTGTATCCCATGGCCGCTTACTTGAGCAGTTGAGGGATCACGGGGCCGCACTTTTCAGGCCCTGCAGAATCCTTTCTGCTCTCAGACTCTGCTGCTGGCCCAGGGGGTCACAGGGCTCATCATTAAGCCCTACCCTTTTCAATTCAGTAAAAAAAGCTTTAGTCGACAAGACATGTCTTAAAAGCATTGTTACATAAAATACTATTTAAGAATATAAAACAATGGGTTAAAATATTTGTACAAAAATATACAAATAATCATAAAAGAAATAGTCCATTCAGCATAATACATTAAAAAGAACAAATTCATGAGACGAGAGCAGTAAAAGGGGTAAATACAAATGAGTAACAAGAGTACTAAAATCTTTTGGGAGCGCTAAATGCGCACGAGTTGAGTACTAATGTCACATCCACTGTTAAACATAATTACAAGTTCAATGATTCACAAACAATAGTTTTAATCTTATAGACCACATCCTTAATCTTATAGACCACATCCATTTCAGAAACTTGGCTACCAGAATTGCATAACAAGTTGATGAATCAGTATGCAAGATTCTCAGGGCGACACTACTTAGTCTAGTACCCAAATTCCTACAAGTCTGCACGAGCCATACTTTACGGGGGCCAGCATAGGCGGGGCAGACGAACAAAACGTGGGAATAGGTTTCTTCTTGATCAATGCAAGTAGGGCATTTGTTGTTACCTACAGAGGCCCATTTCTCAGTAAAAGACTTTATTGGTAAG
This sequence comes from Triturus cristatus, assembly GCF_964204655.1. NCBI lineage: Eukaryota > Metazoa > Chordata > Amphibia > Caudata > Salamandridae > Triturus > Triturus cristatus. Next base: position 19,159,940 of record NC_140588.1, on the reverse strand, counting down.
CAACCCACTCTAAATTGAAAGTACGGTTTACGATCTAAAGGTTTTAAAATTATGTCCCAATAATGCTCAAAGCTTGACCAAGGTTTAAATGTTAAAAAGCTCCCCGTCAGGGATGTACTGTCGCCTTTTCTGATATTTTATTCCACCATTTCCCAATATTTTTTCTTAATTATATCTTTTAATGGGAACTGGATTCTAGATGGTATTTCCCACAGATTCAGCAGACTCATACTGTTCTGGGCATTTCTAATGTCACGTAGCCAGCTGATTTTGTTGAAATGATCTGCCTCTATGATATCCCTAAGGCCATCCGCAAAGATAGCCAATTCCGGGGTACACCAGATTCGGCTGCAGTATAAAATAGGGCATAGCCTTGCTAAGTCTACCAGTGCTTTCCTACCTAAATCATTCAATAGGGGTAGCATAGGAGTACTTTGTGGTAGATTGGTGATAATTAGAAGGAACCTATTTTCCGCTATGGCTAGCTGTGTAAGTTTCTCATAACCCCATAATTCTGCCCCATATAAGACCGAGCTCACTACTTTTACATTATAAATCTCCAGCACCGGTATGACTAGCTTTGTCAAAGATGTTTTAAATTCATTATTTAGAGCGCCAGCTAATTGGCGATGTTTCAATGATATAGTATCAATGTGTGGCCTCCATTTCATTTCCTTCTGCAGGGTGATCCCTAAGTAAGTAAATGTGTCTACCTGTTCTAGAGGTGTCCCATCCAAAGTAATTCTCGCCCTAAATTCTCTGTGCTGTTTAAAGGTCAGGAAATTAGTCTGCTGCATTAATTTTTAGGCCTCGAAAGGAGCAAAAATCTTCAAAGCAACGCATGCTGTAGACCACTAGTGGTTTTTGAAATAAGCGTGCCGTGTGCGAACATTAGGATTGTTCTCTTTTTGCCTGCTTATACTAGTGCATCTGTAGGGGTGATAGTTAAAAATTTAGCTACTCCATTAATAAACAGGGAGAATAGTGTGGGTGCCATAACTCACCCTTGGCGCATTCCCTTCACTACAGGAAAGGGATCTGTTGTATTCCCCTGCAAGCTATCGTATTTGTGCAAATAAATTCTCATGAAGGCAGGCAATAAGGGAGAGCAAATCCGTAGGCATCCCCAGCTCATGTAGCACCACCCAGAGTTTGTTGCGTGAGACCAGGTCATATGCTGATTTAAGGTCGACAAAGGCAGCATACTTGCTGCTCTTGCCAAGAACTACAGTCCGCCAGTATATTAGTATGAATCGGAAGTGGTGGTCTATAGTACTAATGTTTGCCTGAAAGCCCGTCTGGAGTGGGTTTAGGAAATCATTAGCATCTATCCACTCTTGGACCTTTGCCAGGACAAGTCAGGCCACCACCTTTTGAATAGAGTCGATTAGGCTTATTGGCCTGTAGTTTCCCTGCAGCGACTTATCACCTTTTTGTATATACTGGCATAATCTCCTCCCTCCTCCAGGTGTCCGGGATGGGGGCGCTATGAGCAATGGCGTTTGCCAACAGCTTTATTTATATACCTGCTCCATTTGGCCTTATCATGTAAAAAGATATCTGCCGGAATACTGTCAATCCCTGGCACTTCCCCCCCTGCAATGGCGCTAAGGGCTGTACTTACATCTGCTAAGTCAAAAACCTTGACGGTTAGATAAAAATGGTTGGGGGAGAGCTCACTAATCTCTTCACCGTCGTTGGCAAATTGTGTGGCGAAATGATTTACCCAGGAGTCTGGTGCTACATGGGTTTTGAGGGGGCATTGGGACTCCACCCGTACCCCATTTTACCAAATTCCTGAAACATTGGGGACAATTCCTGGTGCATGCTAATTTAAGAACCTGCATCTGTTTTCATCCCATGTTTATTTTTTGGCATTTTCCAGCACCGCCTTATAGATTTTCCTGGCATTCTGTACTCTACGCAGTTCTCCTAATCTGATGGCCTCCCCTTAGAGTCTGCAGGCTTGCTTGCATTCATTATTAAACCAGTGGTGCTGGGGCTTAATACAGATCTCCTTAGCCATACGGGGTCTTTGAAAGAAGTGTGAGCGCATTTTAGCAAATGGTGTATTATGAATTTCTGTTATTTCATTAAATGGCTGATAATTAAGGAGAGAGAGCCCCATCTCTGCTAGTGCGTTCTCAACATCACTCGCAATGGTGGACATAGTATCTGGTTTTTCTAGGATCATTGACCATTTTAGTCGACGCATGTCAGTGGTAATTTGCAAGTCTCTGGTGGTGGATAAATTAAAGGGTTGTGTTGGTTCGTGTAGGTTCCTGAACTAAAATACAGAACATTCTGTACTTGTACCCCCTGGCTGATATCGTTGTGCTTCATGGTTTTCAGATTCTTTCAGATGCCCACAATATACAGCTGGTTGGCACCCTGTCATAGAATTCTATGGATGCGGCTGCCTCCTGGAGGGCCTGCCTTTCTGAGGTAGCGCAGTGGATGGACCTCAACTGCTTGAAATTAAATGCAGGCAAGACCGAGGTCCTCCTCCTCTGAAGGCAGCCCACAATTTGGTCTCCTGATTTGTGGCACTTGATCCCTTCCCTTCGCCAAAGCCTAAAATGAATAATTTAGGCATTTTGTTTGACAAGCATCCCAACTTTGGTAGCCAAATTACGACTTCAGCAGCTAAATGTTTTGGCATCCAAAGTCTTGTAAGAACACCATCAATCTGCTCCCTGCATCTGCCCAGAAGACCGTGATCCAAGTGACAGTGATTTTACAGCTGGATTACTGCAACATTCTTTATCTTGGGGTCTCTCAGTTCAATCAATCAATCAGGCGTTTGTTAAGCACAACTACTCACCCGTATGGATCTCAAGGTGCTAGGGGTGGGAGGGGGTGCAGGTTCCAGTCCATTAAGGAGGGGGTCGGTTGAAGAGCCAGGTTTTGAGGTTTCTTGCAAAGATGGGAAGCAATGTTGTCTGTCGGAGGTGGAGCGGAAGGGCGTTCCAGGCTCTGGCCATGAGGAAGGGGAAGGAGCGGCCTCCCGATCTGGTCTTTCTGGTGCAGGGGACCACGGCGTAGGATAGCTGGGCTGATCGTAGGGTCCTTTGGGGTGCGTGGAAATTGAGTCGGCTGTTCAGGTATGCTGGTCTGGTGTTGTGGAGGGCCTTGTGTGCGTGGGTGAGCATCTTGAAGGTGTCTCTGGCCTCGATGGGGAGCCAGTGGAGTGTGCGCAGGTGCTGGGAGATGTGGCAGTGTCTTGGCAGGTTGAGGACCAGTCTTGCAGCGGCATTCTGGATGTTTTGTAGCTTGCGGGTGAGGTTTTTGTTTATTCCGTCATAGTGCGTTGCCGTAGTAGAGTCTGCTGGTGACCAGGACATGAGTGATGGTCTTTCTGTGTGCGAGGGGGTTCCATTTGAAGGTCTTATGTCGGAGGCGGAGGGTGTGGAAGCAGGAGGACGAGACTGAGTTAATCTGGCGGTCCATTTTGAGCTCGGAGCCCAGGATGATTCCCAGGTTGCGTGCGTGGTCTGTGGGGGCCGGCGGGTTTCCGAGGGCCACCAGGTGTCGTTCCAGGCATCGGGGTTTGGGCCCATGATGAGTACTTCTGTCTCGTTAGTGTTTAGTTGTAGGCAGCTGTTTTTCATCCATTTGGCGATTGCTTCCATGCCTTCTCGAAAGTTGTGTCTGGCGGTGTTGGGTTCGTTGGATAGGGAGAGGATGAGTTGGGTGTCATCTGCGTATGACACAATGTTGAGTCCGTAGATTCTGACAATGGGGGGCGAGCGGAGCCAAGTAGACGTTGAAAAGCGTAGGGCTGAGGGAGGACCCCTGAGGGACTCCACAGGTGGTTGGTGTAGGGTCCGAGAGGAAAGGGGGAAGTCTGACCCGCTGCGTTCTGCCGGAGAGGAAGGAGCGGATCCATTCTAGGGCCTTGTCCTGGATCCCTGTGTCGAGGAGTCTGCGTATTAGAGTGCGTTGAGAGACTGTGTCGAACGCTGCTGAGAGGTCGAGGAGGATACAACATTTTCCAGCTATCGCGACAAAAATTTTAGATTCTAATAAGGACACGGAGGCGAGGATTATGCTTTTTAAATTTCTCTACTACTCAACAGCAGCCAATGAGAAAAAAGTAAACATTATAATAAACTACATATCCCATGAGGCTTTGAACCACGCCTCCATCATTAACCAATAACAGCAGAGCTTAACATATGAAATAACGAGGCACCATCTTGGCTACCTCTTTCCTTGCAAAAACAGTCTTTGTGTCCAAAACCAAACAATAGTCCTGACTCACAACTGAGAGTAACACCGCAGATCCAACTCTCAATGGAGAGCAATTCCCAACAGTTCTTGAAGCAACAGCCATCATCCAACGACGAGGATATCCATACCATGGATCATTGAAGCATTAATTCTGCTTGGAATCAGTTCCTGAAACAGAAACAAGTTTGAAGATAGGGAACCCATACAGGTTTGATATATCAGGGTGGGAAAATAACATTACATAATGACTCTTATGCAACATGACAGTTGACCTCTTACCTGTCCCAACGGGTGGGATAATCCTCGCCTCCGTGTCCTTAATAGAATCTAAAATTCTTGTTGCGATAGCTGGAAAATTTTGTATTCTATGGCAGGACTGGAGGCTCAGATTATACTGGTTCAAAACTGACCAACAACAACCAAAGACACATGCGTAATAAGTTTATAGTAAAACCCTTTAAACATAGAGTCTGAAGACCAATCTGCAGCTTTCAAAATGTCTTCCAAACGAGACCCCAAAATATATGCCTTAGAGGTTATAGCGCCTCTGGCAGAATGCGCACCATAAACAGAAATGCCAATCCCCACTTCAGACATAACCCATCTGACCCATCGCGCCAAGGTGGCTGCTGAAACTGGACAAAAAGGCTTCTGAATTGCCAACAGTAATTGACCCAAGGGATTTGCTCTATGAGCTAATGTACGTTCCTCATATACTTTCTTTTACTTTGATAGCTTTATTTCGGTCAGATGACCATAAAAGCACAGGTAAAATATGTACAAGCATAAAATACATAAATAATTCAGAATTTAAGATAAAAAAGTTATTAAACAGCAGTTATCAAAGTGAAGACAATCAAGAATACAATATACATATTCAATCTCTGATATAAAAGTAAAAACATTTATGAGGGTCCCAACGCATTTAAAATCCGGTTACGCGTGTGCCAAACATTGGTCAAAAATTTTGCTAATGCAAAAACAATTGGGCCAGAGAGATCAGTTTTTAAGATTCTATACATTGGTGCGTATTCCCTGCAACCCATATTCCTTATCAACGGGAGGAGCCAGTATTTTCGTGCTATTTTATAGGCTGGGCAGAAGAAAACCACGTGCAAATCAGTTTCCTCCATGGCGTCACAAGCCGGACACTGCTTTAGGATGGGACCCGATGACCAGGTGCTTGTGAAAGATCTGAGCGGCAATGTGCCGTATCTCCATTGGAGGAACAGCTTCCTGGTCAGTGCGGGGGAGATAGGATCCAACACCCTCTCCAGTCTATAGAAATCCTTGCTCTGCATGAACACAGAAGCTAGGGACCCTTCTGCCTGGGTAGCTTGAGCCCTGTCTAGTTTATATTCGTGGTAAACCTTAGCCAGGGACCTTTTGGATGTATTCGGTGCGGCTTTCGCTGGGTCATTCCATAAGTCGGGGAGCCCTATTCCCACACAAATGGCTTGGATGTTTTTAACCCAGGGAATACTGAGCGCCATTGGGTCTTTCAAAAGTTCAACCAATTCCGCCCTATATTCTACGAGATCAATGCTGCTCCACAGCCTACGCCAGAGTGCTAGAGGTCTCAGGCTTATTTCGTCAGCTAATGGTCGTAGGCCCAGATCTAGCCTCAGGGGGAGGAGCGGAGTACTGGGCGGGAGTGCGGCTATCTGTCTAATAAACTTGTTTTCCACTAATGACAGACTCTTGCAAGACGTGTGGCCCCATATTTCCGCCCCATACATTATTGCTCCCCTAGCCTGGGCTTTATATATCTGGATCAATGCCCCCAATGGACGATATGATGAACCATTCATCATACGGGCAATACCCCCAGTGATCTGCGTGAGTTTAAGGCTTGCCCTGCTCTGATGGGATCCCCAGGTCATGGTTTCGTTGATAGTCACACCAAGATATTCAAAGGTAGTCAGTCTCTCCAGCCGTCCAGCTCCCAATTGCGGATTTGGGCGAAGTTTTTGCCTCGGGTTCAGAACCATATATTTGGTTTTTGCCGCATTAATTTCCAGCCCCCTATCATTACAGAAGGCCACGAAGGAGTCAAGAATCCTCTGAATACCCATGGGGGTTTTGGATAGCAGCAGGGTGTCGTCCGCAAACATAATTGCGGGCACCCTGCTGCCATTCAATTTCGGGGCGTCAGTGTATTCAGTGGCATTCAAATGGGCGATTACCCCGTTGACAAAGAGGCAAAACAGGGTCGGTGCCAATACACAGCCCTGCCTTACCCCCCGGTCAACGGGGAATCTGTCGGTCAGTTCCCCCGCCCTCCCACACCTCACTCGGGCATAGTTATTGTGATGCAATCTCTGTAAGATCAAGAGGATATCCGGGGGGACGCCCATCTCTGCCAAGATGCTCCAAAGTTTCCCCCGGGGCACCAAATCAAAAGCGGCCCGTAAGTCCACAAAAATTGTGTACAAACTACCGCCCTCGATTTTCGCTACCCGCCAGTAGACCAGATTCAATCTAAAAACCTGGTCCACTGTGGATACCCCCCTCCTGAATCCCGCCTGGTAGGGGCTAAGGGCACCCACCTCCTCGATCCAGTCCTGTAGCCTATTCAGCATCACCCTACCAAACAGCTTCTGTGTCACGTCTATCAAGCTGATTGGTCTGTAGTTGGCTGGGAGGAGAGGTGAGCCCTTTTTAAAGATGGGGACCACCTCAGCCCCCAGCCAAGTACTAGGGATCTCCATACCACCGATAGCTCCATTGAAGAGGGCGGTAAGATAAGGGGCCCATACAACAGGTTCCTGCTTAAACATATCCCCTGGTAGTCCGTCCAGTCCCGGCGCCTTTCCAGGGGCAAGTCCTGAGATGGCAGCAATCACTTCACCGAGCGTTATCAGCTCCCCTTCGTAGTCCGGGCGGCCTACCCCATCAACAGCAGGAGATTCTCCCGAGTCAGGACTGTATAGAGTCTGAAAGTGAGCCTGCCATACCCCAGGAGCAATATTGGGCTCAAGTGCCGATTTTAAGTTCCCCGACCCCCCATTCACAATCCTCCAAAACAACCGATGGTCTTGGGTCGCTAGTGCCTTAGTGAGTTCTTCCCACTGTTCTTCCTCCCATTCTGCCTTAGCGTGGGCAGTGAGTTTCTTATAAACTCGTCTGCTTTGTTTTAGACTATCCCCACCAAGACCCTCCTTGATTAGTTTGAGGAGCTCTGTTTTTGCCCTTCTGCAGGCAAGGTTGTACCATAATGTTTTGCCTGAACGCCCCCCTTTTGCTTTTCGTAGGCTACAAGTGAAATGGGGTGCCGCAGCTTTTATAAGTTCCTCATGGGCTTTGAACAATTTACCCTGGGAGTCTTTGTTGTATGGCTCGGCGTCCAAGCAACCCACAGTTTCCAAGATGGGAATTATCCCATCATAGAGCCTAGGGAGTTTATTCTTGCTCGTGACCAAGTGCTCCCACCTGATCCTTCTACGGTTGTTGTCAAGGAGAAGTACAGGGGTATTTTCTACCACATTATTCAGAGGAGCTTGGGGGCCGGGATGGACAAGGTCGAGCTCAAGTGCATTATGGTCACTATCAGACCTTTCCATCACCCTGAAGTCCTGGATTGTCGGCCACTTCACTATTTGAGCCAGGACATAATCCAGGCGGGACTCTCTTCCCAGCCTGTTGTAGGTGGTTTTACTGGGTATGTCAGATTTTATTCGCCCATTACAAGCTCTGAGTCCAAACTTCAGGGTGAGGGCTGTGATTTGCACCGCTAAAGGGGTCCACGCCTTTGGGGGTGGGGCTTCCACCATAGGGACTGCCCATCTAACTTCTTCATCAGATGATAACCCATCAAAAAGACCAGGGAGTGGCTCAAAATGAGAATTAAAATCCCCTCCCACAACATAGTATGAATCACTCGGTAGATCAGTTAGAAAATTGGAGAGTTCATCTATGGTCGGCGATTCCTTTGCATTCCCCATTGGCCTGGAATAAATGTTAATGAACACCAGTTTAACTTGGTTGGGCCATAATAAAGAAATTGCAAGAATGTCCTCAGAGTTGGTCGGCATCCGAGTTGCCACACAACCCAGATGAGATGCAACCCAAGTCGTGAGTCCTCCTGACGGCCGGCCTTTGCCCTCCCATCTCGCTGGAATGGAGAATGACATGTAGCCTTGGTGGCCATGTTCCTCTCTGGCCCAGGTCTCCTGGAACATACATATGTCACCAGACTCAATGTAATTTGCCCAGTCCGAGTCCTCCAGTTTGTTAGCGAGGCCAGCAACATTCCAACAAATTAGCCTCAAAAATCCAAGGGTGCTAGGTGCCGGTCCAGGAGAATTAGGAAGTGTAATTCCGGGCTCCACTGAAATCGGGGATTCTAACGTGCTACCAGCAGTAGGGGCCGGTAAATCAAAAGGTCTACTGTAGCCATTCTCCACCAGTGATGGGTCGATCAGAGTTCCAAAGGCATTGGGAACATTATGGGCCAATAAATTGTCCAAGACCGCCAGGTTGTTCAGTGGCCCATGCGATTTAACTGCAGTCGAGGTAGGTAGCTTGGGAGAACTACAAACACCACAATCCAAAGCCATTGGCATATGACTAGAAAGTCAATCAACCCCATCCAAACTATTCAGGCAATTAAAGCGATTAAAATGGAAATAGGGCCTCTCCTGCACTTGAAGACTTGGACGTTGTACATGGTCCTTTTGTCTGTGTCTCTGTTCCACCCTCACCCACTCATCTTGTGTCGGAATGTAATGCATATGGATAGGGGGGAAAAAAAAGGATACTGGCTTGGTCTGGATAGTAGAATCCAGTGACCTATTTGTTCCTTTACAAATGTGCCGCACAGTGCCCGGGTCCTTACAACTTGTCAGGATACAGTCCCCTATTATTGATTTCCTAGTTTTACCTAACCAGGGGACCCTTCTTACCATAATAATCTCATTATTAAAATGAGACGGTAAGGGTCGATTCCAATTTAGCCATTTAATGACCTTGTTCTTTAATGATTGGTAATCTTCGTTCTCCCCTAGTCTTAAGCGGGGGACGCCTGCTAGGACCACCGTTAGACTATTAGCCTCTGGCGGCAAGTCTGGTCTCCGTGGACTTGGAGCCGGCCGACCCGGGGAGGGTAGAGGGATACCACCAACTTCTAGATTGCCGTCATTAATCCCCGACTGGGAACTTTGAGGGGCAGAGTGTATTGTCTGTATGGGCCTATTAAATGAATTGCAGCGCGGTGCCTGGTCTAAGATAGCCATTAATGGTTGCAAGGGAGGGGCAGTAGTCGTACTCTGGGGGGAAACTTTGTTATTGCCCTTTGTAATTCCTTTTTTAATAAGGTTTCCTGCGGAGAGATAAGGTCCCGTGTTATTGGATTGCTTACTAACTAAGGTGTTCAGGGTAGTAAGAGATGTTTCCAATAGGGTAAGCCTGCTCTCCACTTTTATCAAACTATCGCTAATAGGCTGCAGAAGGGAACGCAGTAGCGATTCTAGGCTCCCTATAGATGTAAAAGGGTTAAATATGTCAGCCACTGGGACGTTTGAGATAGTAGCTCTATTGGGACTAGGGGCCTTTGAGAGAGGAGCAGTAGGGACAATCTCATTATCCCTCCCAGGTTGAGGTACAAGTGTGTGTTTTTTGCCAAAATCTAGATGGGACGATTTGGCTTTCCCCCTGCCCCCCATTGACTTTTTACTGCGTTTCCTCGGTGGGGGCCTGTGCAGCTCTACCACAACACTTTGTTTAGGCTTGCTTTTCTTAGCTGCATGCGGAGGTGAGGTTTGAGTAACCAGATTAACAGGGGTAGTAGATGTCCTAGAAGGGGTTATATCTAGAAGTTTTCCAGGGGCCAATTCAGGGGAAGTGGGGATGTCCCGCAATAAGAGAGGGAAGTCCTCGGGGGTCAGAGGTTTTAAACTGAGTGGGGGCGTGCCATCCTCTTGGGTAATGGGATACGGGATGATCTCTTGCAGGGGCCTGTTCTTCATGGAATCAATGGAGCGCCGCCGCTCGGCCCTACGTTTCTCCAAAGAATTTTCCTTACCTACGTCTTCTTTGGTAGGTTTGAAGTACTTGTCCAATGTCCCTGCGTTGCAGCCCCCTACCCTGGCAGTAGATTTGCAAAGTCCTGGAGAGGGCATCCTCCTGGGCTGATTGTGTTTGGGAAGAAAGGGGTATGGCCCGGCCCGGCCTCCTTTGGCCCCTGACGGCCACAGACGGCCCGCCCTTTGCCCGGGCTTAGCCCGGCGCGTCCCGCACGCGTCCCGCGAAGCGGGTCCCTCTGCGATTTATGCGCCTCCTGGCGCTTGCTCCGCGTCACCTCGTCGCGCCGCCGCTGAGGCTGCCGGGAGTTGCAGTCCCGAGGCGGCGACGCGGAAGATGCTGTTGACCCTTGGACCCTTGGCGGTGGCGGCAATGGCGGCGATGGCGTAGCGTGGCGTGGCTCAGCAGGTAAGTTTTTGATTCTAACTGCTCCCCCCCGCTCCGCCGGTCCCTCTGCGATTTATGCGCCTCCTGGCGCTTGCTCCGCGTCACCTCGTCGCGCCGCCGCTGAGGCTGCCGGGAGTTGCAGTCCCGGGGCGGCGACGCGGAAGATGCTGTTGACCCTTGGACCCTTGGCGGTGGCGGCAATGGCGGCGATGGCGTAGCGTGGCGTGGCTCAGCAGGTAAGTTTTTGATTCTAACTGCTCCCCCAGTGCTTCCCACGGTCAGCGGTTTTTCTACAGTCAATTTGCTCCAGTTTTCTCATCGCAATGCGCATGCTCTCGCAACCTAGTTCTTTCAAACATTTTAAAACACACAATTTGTCATTGTGAGGAAAAGCAGGATACTCAACCGAACGTGACCCAGTCTTAGTCCTCCTAGAGATGATGAAAGACACACCCTGTGGAGAGAACATCCTTCCTGCTAAAGCGTGCACATCAGAAACTCTCTTGCAGGACATTAAACACAACAACATAGTAAGTTTAGCAGACAATTGTTTTAACGATAAGTCCTTGTTATCTGGCCAAGATTCTAATAAAGACAAAACTTTAGAAACGTCCCATAATGTAGTGTACCTGGGGCGAGGCGGACGAGCTACTCTAATGCCTTTCAGCAACTTGTGGACTAAGGGGTGCACCCCCACCGCTTACCATCAATGTGATTATGTCCAGCTGAGAGGGCTGACCTGAAATTATTAACAGACCTATAGGAAAGACCTGATTCAGCACATTCAGATAAAAAATGTAATACTTCCTACATCCGATCCTGTTGAAGGTACCAACCCACCCATCGCTTCCATGATGCCGAATATCGTTTGCGGGTGGATGGAGCCCAAGCTTGTTGTATAAATTCAGCAGTCGCCGATGAAAGGCCCTCAATTCGTTCGTGTCTCCTGAGAGCGTCCAAACCATGAGAGACAACTGGTTCTGAAGGACCAGAGGATGAGGGGATCCCACTGGGTCCTGGAGAAGCATCGGAAACAAAGGTAGTTGAAAAGGCAAGTCCACGGACAACTCCAACAGTGTCGGAAACCACAATTGAGTCTTCCACAATGGTGTGACCAACACTACTGACGTCTCTTGTCGACGGACCTGGGCCGCCACCCTCGGAATCAGAGCGAAGGGAGGAAAAGCATAATTCCTCTAAGATCCCCAATGTTGAAGGAAAGCATCCATTTCCATCACCATCGGGTCCGGTTTCCCGCTGAAGAACCGTGGGAGGTGAGCGTTGAGGCGAGAGGCAAAGAGGTCTATTAAACAAGGACCTTGCATAGTCATGATCGCTACAAAAAGCGAAAGACGGAGTCTCCAGTCGCTGAAATCCCTTAGGAATCTGGAATTCCAATCTGCTACTTGATTGTGTTTGCCGATAAGATACTCCGCTATCACACTGATCTTCTGATCCAGGCAAAAATGCCAAAACTCCCTCGCAATGTTGGCCAACAGCCGGGACTTCGTCCCTCCTAGGTGATTTATGTATCGCACCGCTGAAACATTGTCCATCCTGAGAAGGATGCAGCAATTGCTCTTCAGCGGAGAGATCGATTTTATGGCAAAGGAGCCCGCCAGCAGGTCCAGACAATTGATATGCAACTTTAACTCTTCGGCGAACCATCGTCCGCCGGTGGTGAAGTCTCCACATCTTGCACCTAGCCCCAACGGCTGGCGTCTGACTCTATGATGACGTCTGTAGAGGCGCCGAAAATGGCCCTGTCATTCCACGCTTCCATGTGATCCAACCACCAATAAAGCTCCTCCTGAGCCTCCAGAGACAGAGAAATCAGGTGGTCGTATGAAAATCTCTTTGCAGATAGTAAATCTTGAGTCGTTGCAAAGCCCTGTATTGAAGAGGCCCCGGAAAGATGACTTGAATCGAGTAGGCCAGTAGGCCTACAATCCTCGCTAAGGATCTCCAAGAGACCATCTGTTTTCAGTGTGGAGCGGATCTCTCTCTTTATCGATTTGATCTTGGATGCAGGCAGGAGTAACTGGGTGTTGACTGCATCCATTTGAAACCTCAGGGAATCCGCTGGCTCGGGGTGGTCACCGATTTCTTGAGGTTTATCACAAACCCTGAATCTTGCAACAGGGAGATCGTCCATCTTAAGTGTGTGATCAGAATGTTCCGGTCCTGCGCCAGGAGTAACATGTCGTTGAGATAGACGATCATGTGAACTCCCATCTCCCGCAGACGAGTGACCACCGGCTTCAATAGCTTGGTAAACACCCAAGGGGCTGAGGACAGGCCGAAAGGAAGAGAAAGATACCGGTACCATTGCCCTTTCCAGGAGAATTGGAGAAATTTCTGATGTGAGGGGCAAATGGGGACCGTGAGGTAAGCGTCCTTTAGATCCATGCGGACCATCCAGTCCTTTTCCAAAAGAAGATCTCTCAACCGATGGATACCTTCCATCTTGAAGTGTCTGTACACCACAAAGGGATTGAACTCCCTGAGATGTAAAACTAGACTCTGACCTCCTCCCTTCTTTTGCACCAAGAAAATGTTGCTGCAAAACCCGTCAGGAATGAAGGGTCCCACAGCAATAGCTTGCTTGGCCAAAAGCTCTTGAAGCTCTGAATTGATAAAAGCTTGTTCTTGTAGGGGAAAAAAGGACAGGAAAGGGAGGGGGCACTTGACAAGGGGGTTCTGATAATTCTATCTGATAACCCTGAACAGTGTGGAGGATCCACGCATCTGTGGGCAACAGAGTCCAATAACAAAATGTAACAATCTGCCCCCAAGGGGGATCACAGGAAAGATTGGTGGACATACCTGATGACTGGTTATCAAAGTTCTTGTAACCTCTTTTGATGCCCCTGTTACACCGGCCACAGAAGCCTCTGGATCTGGAGGGATAGAAGCCAGCTTGTTCCGGTTCCTGGGTATACCCTCTACGTCGTGGAGCGAAGCCTCGCTGGGGATTTGGATTATTGTAGCAGCCGGCCGAACGTCCCTTGCCACGACTGGCCCTGCCGGAGACTGGGTGGAAAACCCATTTGAGCGAAGACTGCGATTTGTCTAAAGAAGCAAAGGAATTGACGAATTTTGCTATGTCTTTGACAAAATGTTCCCCAAAAAGCTGACCCTTAGCCAGAGGAACTGGTTCGGCTGCAGACAGTTCAACCAGTTGCGGGTCGATTCGCAAAAGGACAAATTTGCGCCTTTCCGACGAATGAGCGCAATTGGCGTTGCTGAGAATGCAAATTGCCCTCTGGGTCCATCCCGCTAGGACCTCCGGGTGATTAGCAGCCTCAGTCTCCTGCGCCTGAAGGGCCAATTCTAGAATCTTTGCCAGGAGTCTTGAAACGTCTAGCAATTTATCCTGGCACGCCCGAAGCACTCTATCTATGCTCTTCTTGGGGTCTTTCTTGTACTTCTTCAGAAAGGTGGTCATAGATGAATCAATATCTGGTGTGAGTGCCACCTTGTGAGCCAAATCGGGACGGGGACATTCGGATTTGAGGTGGGCTCTAACCTCCTTATCAAAACTCTTACATAGGTGGGTTTGCATATAATCTGCCACTGCCGGGGCGGGAGCATAATCGGAGGAACGGGGATGAACTATATCTGAAGGGTCAAAAGAAAAGGGCGAAGGTTGGACAGGGGAGCAGGAGTGTTTGCGCTTTGTGGCGCATTTGCGGGGGCGTGACTCTTGAGAGGAATCGGTATCTGTGTCAGTAATAGGAATGGGGGTCGAAGGAGAAGGGATAGGAGCAGAAGGAGCAGGCTTGTCACTAAGCTCCTGTTCTTTAGAACTGCGCAGTTTGGATTAAACCTGAACGTGTGGCCAGGGAAGCCCAGCTGGTTCTTGTGGGAGGAAGGGGAGGGGGCAGGATTAGTACCAACTAATTGCTTCAGGCGTTGTGAAATGGGTAGTAAGGCGGAGGAGAGATTCTTATCTAGTTTAAAGTCCAATTTCTTATCAATAAAAGCTTCCATATAGTCTTCATAAGAGTCTTCCTCGTCTTCAGGAGGATCATACGCAGCTACCTCCTCCTCATAGACTTCGCAGTCCGACATACTGAGAATATATCTTGAATATATATGCAGCCAAAGTCTCCAGGGAGAAGCACAACATTTTACAACCCAAAACTCTCAATAGAGATCGGGCGTCGGTTGGGAGCAAAAGCTGGGGCAGAGGGGGCCACACAGGTACCAAAAGAGCCCTTGCAATTTAGGACTAACGGAGGGTGTTGAACCATGCCTGCCTGTATAGGCAAAGAGTCTCCAAAAATTGTAATCCAGCAAGGCTGGTTGCTCAAAGGTTATATACACTCTCAAGCGCTGAAGGAATGCACTACCAAAAGATAATTAGGCCCGGTACCGGCTCCGCTGACTGCCAGCTGTGTGTTCCTCAATACCAGCCTGAGGTGAGGCGTCTCTCCAGCTTATGCGAAGGAGCTGCACGCGTGCACAGACGCGTGCAGGCTCCTGAGATGCACGCAGGTTTCCCGATCGGGAGGGGGGGGGTGCCAATCCCATAGATAGCGCGCGCGGCACCAAGACGATCCCGATACTCACGCTGTGAGTAAACTTAATTTGGGCAAAATTACACAACAATCGCAATAATTATCACAAAAGATAGAGCGCAACATCCGCTGAAAGCAAAACGGAGGAAAAACGCGATCGCGCGCTGACCACAGTGCGAGAGCGTTATCAAAGAGCCGGTATTCCACAACAAATTGCATAAAATGCAAGCATATTAATCACAAATCGTAAGCTTAACACAATCACCATAGTCAACGTAAAAGTCTAAGTCATGAATAAAATAAAGAGGCACTTACCTTGACTGCGGAGCAGAAAAGAATGAGTTAGCCAAGATGGTGCCTTGTTATTTTGTATGTTAACCTCTGCTGTTATTGGTTAATGATGATGGAGGCGTGGTCCAAAGCCTCATGGGATATGTAGTTTCTTATAATGTTTACTTTTTTCTCATTGGCTGCTGTTGAGTAGTAAAGAAATTGAGAAAGCATAATCTGAGACTCCGGTCCTGCCATAGAATGAGGGCTACGGTTTCTCCTTTGTCTAGTAGAGTGCGTATGTAGTCTGTTGCGGCGAGCGGTTTCCGTACTGTGGTTTTTTCTGAAGCCGGATTGGGAGGAGTCAAGGATGTTGTGCTCTTCGATGAATGTGGCGAGTTGGCTGTTGATGGGTTTCTCAATGACTTTCGCTGGGAACGGGAGCAGGGAGATGGGTCTGTTGTTTTTGAGGTCGTTGGGGTCTGCCACAGGAGTTGGGTGGTGTGGCTGAAGGTGATGGAGCTTCCTGTTGTGAAGAGGGGGTCGAGGGTGTGTCCTGCTGAGTGCGTTGGTTCGGTCACGATTTGGCGGAGCCCAATGTTGTGGAGGTTGCCCAGAAGGGATGTGGTGTTGGGGTCCAATTGGTTGACGAGGTGGAAGTTGAGGTCTCCCAGCAGGGTGTAGTTGGTGGATGCGATGGCGTGCGGGGAGATGATGTTCATGATGGAGATGGTGAACGGTCCGCGTGGTCCAGAGGGTCGATAGATGAGGGTTCCTCGGAGGGTGGTGGTAGGGCTGGTCAGTATCTTGAAGTAAAGGTGTTCCATCAGGTCTGTGGTTTTGTCAGGGAGTGTGCTCAGGCGGAGGGTGGATTTGTGGACGATGGCGATTCCTCCTCCCGGTGGGTGGGCGGTCCTTCCTGGAGATCTTGTATCCTTGGGGAATGGCGATGGCGATGTCTGGCCCGAGGTGGTGTTGGTCCAGGTTTCGGTGAAGAATGCTACGTTCGGGGTGGTGCTGTCAAGGAGGTCCCAGATTTCGGTGGCGTGTTTGTAGAGGGATCGGACGTTGAGGAGGATGCATTGCAAAGTCTTCGGTATGGGTGTGTTCTTGCAGTCGGGTGGTGCTGGGGGTCTGTGTTCCTAGCGGTGCTGTAGGTTTGTCGGCAGTGGTGACAGCTGAAGGGTCCGTGGGTATCGGCTGGTGAGGCTAGCATGCAGTTGTTGTTGTGGCCTGGGTTGAGTGCGTGGAGTGCTGCTGGGTCGTAGCATTGGCGGTGCGGAGGTCCAGGGTTCCTGGCACTGGTCGTGGTCGGGTCGCGGACGGGCGCAGACGGGCTTGCCTTTGGTGCATCAGTGGCGCGGCCTCCATTAAGTAGGGGTCGGCGAGGACTGGACAGCTGGGATGCGCAAGCGGGGAGGCGAACTGGATTGGGCCGGTCGCGCTGGTCGTGCTGGGGGGAGGGGCCATGGGGGCAGCAGTTCAGGCTTAGGAGGCTTTGACGATTCCAGAATTCTGCATCCTGTTTCTTGTTGAAACTTCCTTGATAGTCGTAATAAGGCTTTGCATGTTCTAAACTTCATTGACTTTAGGTGTAGGAAAGGCTCGTTTTGAAAGCCCTGGTCTTTTGTTAATGGATTTTTAGTAAGACAGGCACAGCTTACTTACATTCTCTTATTTCTCACTATTCTCCTTCTAGATGTCTTAGGTCATCTGATGCTTTTTTAGCACAGGTTCCCAGAGTGAAAAGAGTTAGAATCAGTGGAGCTCTTTTGGTTTCCTTGCACTGCATTTTTTTGGGGAGTTTTGTGGACTGATTAGCGCTGGTACTCTCCTGTTCAGTAGCCATGTGCTTTATAAATGTCTATAATTCATTTCATTCATTCATTCAATGTCAACCACCCCATGGTCCACCCGCAAACTATCAGTCACATGCACTGGATGAGGAATATACATTGAGTCCCTCAGGTGGATTTAGAAGCATTAGTCAGCTCCCAAATCCTACCTCCACTGACCTCCCTTCTGCTGATGACCTCACCTCCCAGTACAACACAAATATTGCAGAACTCCTTGACACAGTTGCTCCTCTGAACCTCAAGAAATCAAAAAGCATCCCTTCCAGATCCTGGTTTAACAAAGACTTTAACAAAGAGAAGCGACCACTTTGATTGGATGAAGTAAACTGGAGACAACAACCCCCCGCTAATCAGTCTCTCGCTCTTCTCAGCCGAATGCCTAAAATAAAAATAACAAATCTTCAGAGAAAAATTCCCCTTTTTCCGAGCCCAACTTGACCGTTCTTGGAGCAGACCAAAAGACCTCTTTAACATCATCAAACAGCAAAACTCCTCTTTCCCTACAGATCCAATTAATGTCTCTACTAAGATCTGCGAAGAGTTCGCAACGTTCTTGTCTGAAAAAATAACTAACCTCAAACTCTCACTTGACCCATCCACCATCCCATCCTACATCAAAGATGCCCCTTCTAGCTTAGAGGGTCCACCCAATGCCCTACCTCAGACCAGTGGCGGGTGGTGACATTTGAAAGTGGTGAGGCGTAAAATGATCGTCATACTGCACTATAGCGAGCGAGCAATCCCGAACAACCTAAAGGGGGTTTGGGGGGGGGGGGGGGGAGTACATTTTGAAAAAAGAGTGGACAAATGGTGCATTTTCAAGCAAATATGAGAATGCAGGAAGGTTAATAAAGCAATTGTGAAAGTGCAGTTATTACATTAATAAAGAGGTGTCATAAAACATAGGTAGCTGCTTATTCAGTATATATATTATTTTGCAACAGGGACGCTGTGGCTTGCACATGACTTAGAAAGGACTGATTTAGGGAGCCTCTCCCAGCATAGACTAATAGAATAATACCATGGCACAGGTAATAGTCGGATTTATTACAGTGTAATACAAACAATTATTATATGGCAGTGTGGTGCATTTATTTTCACACAGTAGGAATACACTGTCCCAAGTAGCCTTTAGGTTCCCGTCCCAGCAATTGCCCATAAAGACATACACCTCGGATCACTCTCCTTTCTGCCCCAGCAGCCCCATACATTTTCCTTCTATCAACTATTACACTCTCTCAGTCCAGCAAACCAATTCTGTTTACAGTACTCGCACTTCATCTCAAGCTCATGACTTTCAAGCATCCCTAATCAAAATCCATGACTCTCCCGATACCCACTCCGAGTGGCCTTTTGATTGCACTCCGCGCCCACATGTGCAGCATGATGGCACCCACTGTGCATTCCTCATCATCTGTACAGTGTGACGGACTGACCCGACACCCGATGTGCACGTTATGACAGCATTGCAGAAACACCGCATTCCTAGTTTGTAATTTGTTTGAGAAGTGGATTGCACAGAGTCAGGCCCCCTGAGCAAAACGAAAAGGTAATAGAATGTTCCACTGGCAACTGTCTATTAACTGAGTAAGTGTGGAAAGTGCACTCACGTAAACAGTGACACTGTAATATCCAGTAACTGATGGCAGTCCAAGATGCAATGCCCCAGGTGTGCAGAACAATCTTTGGCAAAAGGGACAGTGCTTGTGTCGGGTCCTAAATTTGACCTGTCCGACCTGTATCAAATGAAATTGGAAAAGGGAACTCCTGTCATCTTCCCTATGAGGTGCATGCAAGCAGACACCTCAGAAAAGATGGGGGCTCCTTTACACGTACTTGGAGTACCCCCATTATGTTTTTTGATGGGAAAAGAACACAACGAGACGGCTTGACAGTGTCATTACTGCTCTAAAACAAATGAAACATTTCAGAGGAGCAGTGAACAGTATTGAATGTACCAGCGATTCCTATCGGGGAAAAAAAATAGGCTGCAGCGACCTACAATGAAATTTTGTGTTCAATCGAGTAATGTTAATTTCAGATGAACAACAATACCATGACATCTTAGGACTTATAATATGCATCGATATTTTCTACCATGGTTTCAAAGTGTTCCATTTTTTTTGACAATTTATATAATCCTCTGCAAACCTCAAATTTAGCTGAGAAAAACACATTTTCCACATTTTTGCGTGGAATCACTGTGCCGTCACAAATGTCCTACCCCACAGCATTCTCCTTGGTGTCCCGAATAAAATGGTACCTCACTTGTGTGGGTGTCCAATGCAGAATTGGCTTAAAATGCATTTTTGAAAAAATTTGGCAGGTAGAATTGTCGGTTCTATACCCTAAAACCCTATGTTTTGGGCTCTTCCCGGTCACAGGCCCTTGCCCGACCCACACAAGTGATGCATCATTTTACTCGGGAAACTGAGAGGAACGCCATGGGGTAGGATATTTGTGCTGGCACGGTGGTTCCACCCAAAAATATGTGGAAAATTGGTTTTTCTCTGCTAAATTTGAAGTTTGCTGAGAATTTTCGGTAGGGAAATGTTGGGGGACCCACGCAAGCCATACCTTGCTGGACTCCCCCGGGTGTCAAGTTTTCAGAAATGTGTGGGTTTTGTAGGTTTCCCTAGATGGCTGCCAACCCCGGAGCCAATAACTCATGGGACCCCCCCTTGCAAAACCAGGTGGTTTTGTGATGGGTAATTTTGAAGTCGCCTCAATAGGTTTTGGGCCCTTGCCTGTCGCGGGTACACGACCCACCCACACAAGTGAGGTACCATTTTTCTTGGCAGACTTTGGGGAATGCGGGGTGGGTGGTATTTTGTGGATCCACACAAATTCCAGAACGTTCCACCACAGAAATGTGAGGAAAATATTTTTGTTTTTTTAAATACAAATTTTGAGGTTTTTGAAGGGATTCTGGGTAACAGAAGCTGGTGAGAGCCAGACAAGTCACCCCATCCTGGATTCCCCTGGGTGTCTAGTTTTAAAAAATGTATAGGTTTTCTAGGTTTCCCTAGGTGCCGGCAGAGCTAGAGTTCAAATTCTACAGCTAGGCACTTTACAAAAAAAGGGTCAGTTTTCACTGTGAAAATGTTGTGTGTCCACGTTGTGTTTTGGCCCGATTCCTGTTGCGGGCACTAGGCCTACCCACACAAGTGAGGTACCATTTTTCTCGGAAGACTTTAGGGAATGCGGGTGGGTGGAATTTTGTGGATCCATCCAGATTCCAGAAGTTTCCAACACATAAATGTGAGGAAAATGTTATGTTCGAGGCGTATGAGCTGCAGATCTCACACTTAGCATTAGATTGCCATCTGGTGTTGGTCTCGGATGCTTGCACCTTGTTGTTGTCTTGGAAGAAGTCTTTGTAGTCACGAGATAAGCGACTCCTCCCTTGGACGATAGTGCGCATGGGCATCGACTCCATCCTCAGATTGTTTTTTTCCGCCATTGGGTTTGGATGCAATTTTTGCGCATCGGTTCGAAACTTTAGTTTTTCAAACTTTTCGACACGCAAAACTTCACAAACTTTTTCACTTGACAAGACCACATCAAAATCTCTACGCGCCTTTCATTTGTTTCGATTCCAGTCGTCGATGCCAGACCTCCCAATCCCCCAACCATACCCAACAAAACCATCTCCTCCAGATGATAATATTGGGTTTGGACAATTCATCAATAGGGATGCTGTATTTCATGGGGTGCACATGCACTCAGACACACCAAAGGAAGATTTTCTTCTAGACACATTTGAACAGTCCCAGAAAACTGTACAAATATTGCCAATGATTAAAGGGGTCATTAAGCATGCTCCCGACATATTTAAAGATCCTGTACGGGCCAGGATTCTTCATCCCAGGATCGATAATAAATATAGACCTGCCCCTGACGATCCTGTATACATCATAGGTCAGCTGCCTTTAGATTCATTAGTAGTGTCCAATGCTAGAAAGCGAGCTAATTCCCAAACCTCAGGGGACGCACCGCCCCCTGATAAAGAATCTAAATTGTTACACATCTGGCAAAAGGGTAGCTGCACAGGCGGCCAATCACTGGCGCATAGCCAACACTCAAGCACTGCTGGCTAGATATGATCGGGCCCATTATGACCAGCTGGAAACCCTATTACAGCATTTACCTGATCAGTACAAGACTCAAGCAAATGACCTAATCCAAGAGGGCAAACTAATCACCAACGCATCAATTAAATGTGCCCTTGATGCAGCGGACACTGCCGCTAGGTATGTCAATACTAGTATACTGTTCAGAAGACATGCCTTGCTGCACATTTCAGGCTTCAAGCAGGAGGTCCAAACTACCATTCTAAATCAGCCGTTCAATCAAAACCAACTTTTTGGGCCGGCTGTGGACACTGCTCTTGAAAAAATGAAAAAATATACAGATACTGCTAAGTCCATGGGAGCGTTGCAGTCTCCGCAAATGCGTGGGTCCTTTCGTCGCTCCTTTTATAGAGGAGCCTCCAAGAACGTGGGCACAGATAGCTCATCTTCCTTTAAAAACACCACCCACACATACCCCAATAGAGGATATTTCAGAGGAGGTTACAGAGGGAACAACAGTAAAGGGAGAGGCTGAGGTAACAACAACACTCGTACCTCCCCTGCTGCTAAACAGTGACTTCCCTCCACTCTCCCCAGACCATTCCACTCAGGTCGGGGGAAGATTAACACAGTTCTTACCTGTCTGGAACTCCATCACAACAGACAGGTGGGTAAGACAAATTATCCAATATGGTTACTGCCTGGAACTTACAGCTACCCCCCCCCCCCCCCCCCCCAAACATACCACCCAGACAGCGTCGAATGTCCACAGACCATCTTACACTTTTGAAACAAGAGGTTCTCTCACTGCTTCAAAAACACGCCATAGAGCCAGTCCCCTTACTACACCAGGGAACAGGGGTTTACTCCCTGTATTTCCTAATCCCCAAAAAGGACGGGATCCTATGGCCGATTCTCGACCTCAGACCCCTCAATCAGTATATACACTCAGATCATTTTCACATGATCACTCTCCAACAGGTGCTTCCACTACTACAAGAAGGAGACTTCCTTGCCACATTAGATCTCAAGGACGCCTACTTCCACATTCCCATACATCCTGCGCACAGGAAGTATCTAAGGTTCGTACTGGACGCACAACACTATCAGTTTAACGTCCTTCCATTCGGGGTCACCACTGCTCCAAGAGTGTTTACTAAGTGCCTTGCAGTAGTAGCAGCACACCTGCGAAGACAAGAAATCCATGTCTTCCCGTATCTGGACGACTGGCTATTAAAAGACAGATCATTCAACCAGTGTATCCAACACACTCATCAAACCATCCGAACACTACACAACTTGGGGTTCACAATCAACTATACCAAGTCGCACCTTCAGCCCTCTCATGTACATCAATACCTGGGGGCCACAATAAATACTTCCACAGCTCTAGCGCATCCCAGCCCAGCCAGGATAGCCAGTATACAAGCTCTCATCACCAAATTTCAAATCCAACACTCGCTCCCAGCCAGAGTGTTCATGCAACTCATAGGCATGATGGCATCTTGCATTTTCATCGTACCTCACGCAAGACTTCAAATGTGTCCCTTACAGGAATGTCTGGCACATCAATGGAATCCAGCTCATGGACAACTTACAGATCTGGTGTTGGTGGACAGCCGCACACATCGCTCTCTGCAGTGGTGGAACACAAAAAACTTGTCCAAAGGGCGCCCGTTCCTTGGGCCTGTTCCACAGATAGTACTAACAGACACATCACTCACAGGGTGGGGAGCCTATCTCTTAGACCACACAGCGCAGGGCAAATGGACCACTCAACAAAAAGTGCTCCACATCAATCATCTGGAACTACTAGCGATATTCCTAGCTCTGAAATCATTCCAACTCCATGTATAAAACAAAGTCGTCCTGATCCGAACGGACAACATGACGGCCATGTATTACATACAAAAACAGGGAGGAACACATTCTCTACAACAGTCCCAGCTTGCACAGAACATTTGGAGGTGGGCCATCCCACAAAACATATACCTCCTCGCAGAACACCTTCCAGGAGTTCACAATCACATTGTGGATCTGTTAAGTCGAGAGACACAACAGATTCACAAATGGGAACTACATCCACAAGTTCTTCTACCTTTTTTCCAGATGAGGGGCCAACCAGACATAGATCTATTTGCTACACACGAAAACGCAAAATGCCCAAACTTCGCCGCCAGGTTTCCACACCCATTGTCCAAGGGCAATGCAATATGGATGAACTGGTCAGCCAGATTTGCGTACGCTTTTCCGCCACTCCCACTGATTCCACTAGTGGTACGCAATCTCCTGCAACAGTCTCTAAAAATGATCCTAGTGGCTCCCACATGGGCGTGCCAACCGTGGTACACAACACTATTGGAACTCTCACTAGTCCCACACCAAAGACTACACCTCTCCCCATCACTACTAACGCAGAACCATGGAGAGATAAGGCACCAACTCAACTGAGTCTCGCGATCTGGCTCCTGAAGTCTTAGAGTTCGGTTACCTTAACCTTCCACCGGACTGTATGAACATCATTAAAGAAGCCAGGCGCCCTACCACCAGAGCTTGCTACGCAGCAAAGTGGAAAAGATTTGCCATTTACTGCACGAACAATCATATCGATCCACTGGATGCGTCCATCCAGAACATCATTTGCTACTTACTACATTTGCAAAGATGTCATTTGGCATACTCATCCATTCGTCTACATCTAGCAGTACTTGCCGCTTAGTTACAAAACAGACAACACTTGTCACTTTTTAGTGTCCCAGCAATTAAATCCTTTATGGAAGGCCTTAAACGCATCATACCTCCCAGATTACCCCCTCTCCAGTGTGGATTCTCAACATTGTGCTTACTAGGCTCAAGGGACCCCCATTTGAACCTCAACATAAATGTGAACTTCAGTTCCTCACATGGAAAGTAGCTTTCCTTATTGCAATCACCTCTCTCAGGAGGTTAACTGAGATCCAGGCTTTAACCATACAAGAGCCATTTTTATAAATACATCGTAACAAAGTGGTTCTCTGAACAAACCCAAAATTTCTACCTAAATTCATTTCCTAATTTCATCTTAATCAATCTGTGGAGCTATCGGTGTTTTTTCAAAACCCGGACTCCGTAGCAGAGAGCTCTTCACACACAAGACGTTAAAAGAGCTCTACTCTATTACACTGATGGAACTAAATCCTTTTGCAAAACAAAACAACTGTTTGTAGCTTTCTCTCCACCACATAAGGGTAATCTCATCTCAAAAGCTGGGATTGCAAGATGGATCGTTAAATGTATCCAAATATGCTACTAAAAAGCCAAGTGCACATTAACAATTCCCCCTAGAGCGCACTCAACACGCAAACTAGGGGCTTCCATGGCATTCTTAGGGAACATTCCCCTAGAAGACATTTGTAAGGCAGCCACATGGTCTACAACACACACCTTGACTAAACACTATTGTGTTGATGTGCAAGCCAAGCAACAAGCTTCTGTAGGCCAAGCTGTTCTTAACCCCATCGCTGCTAGGCCTTTTCCCCCCCCCTGTGCTAAGCCTTTTTTGGGCTATTTGGGGTAGTGCGCGCTTAGGCCCCTGTAACTAGCTCTGAAATCATTCCAACTCCATGTATAAAACAAAGTCGTCCTGATCCGAACGGACAACATGACGGCCATGTATTACATACAAAAACAGGGAGGAACACATTCTCTACAACAGTCCCAGCTTGCACAGAACATTTGGAGGTGGGCCATCCCACAAAACATATACCTCCTCGCAGAACACCTTCCAGGAGTTCACAATCACATTGTGGATCTGTTAAGTCGAGAGACACAACAGATTCACAAATGGGAACTACATCCACAAGTTCTTCTACCTTTTTTCCAGATGAGGGGCCAACCAGACATAGATCTATTTGCTACACACGAAAACGCAAAATGCCCAAACTTCGCCGCCAGGTTTCCACACCCATTGTCCAAGGGCAATGCAATATGGATGAACTGGTCAGCCAGATTTGCGTACGCTTTTCCGCCACTCCCACTGATTCCACTAGTGGTACGCAATCTCCTGCAACAGTCTCTAAAAATGATCCTAGTGGCTCCCACATGGGCGTGCCAACCGTGGTACACAACACTATTGGAACTCTCACTAGTCCCACACCAAAGACTACACCTCTCCCCATCACTACTAACGCAGAACCATGGAGAGATAAGGCACCAACTCAACTGAGTCTCGCGATCTGGCTCCTGAAGTCTTAGAGTTCGGTTACCTTAACCTTCCACCGGACTGTATGAACATCATTAAAGAAGCCAGGCGCCCTACCACCAGAGCTTGCTACGCAGCAAAGTGGAAAAGATTTGCCATTTACTGCACGAACAATCATATCGATCCACTGGATGCGTCCATCCAGAACATCATTTGCTACTTACTACATTTGCAAAGATGTCATTTGGCATACTCATCCATTCGTCTACATCTAGCAGTACTTGCCGCTTAGTTACAAAACAGACAACACTTGTCACTTTTTAGTGTCCCAGCAATTAAATCCTTTATGGAAGGCCTTAAACGCATCATACCTCCCAGATTACCCCCTCTCCAGTGTGGATTCTCAACATTGTGCTTACTAGGCTCAAGGGACCCCCATTTGAACCTCAACATAAATGTGAACTTCAGTTCCTCACATGGAAAGTAGCTTTCCTTATTGCAATCACCTCTCTCAGGAGGTTAACTGAGATCCAGGCTTTAACCATACAAGAGCCATTTTTATAAATACATCGTAACAAAGTGGTTCTCTGAACAAACCCAAAATTTCTACCTAAATTCATTTCCTAATTTCATCTTAATCAATCTGTGGAGCTATCGGTGTTTTTTCAAAACCCGGACTCCGTAGCAGAGAGCTCTTCACACACAAGACGTTAAAAGAGCTCTACTCTCTTACACTGATGGAACTAAATCCTTTTGCAAAACAAAACAACTGTTTGTAGCTTTCTCTCCACCACATAAGGGTAATCTCATCTCAAAAGCTGGGATTGCAAGATGGATCGTTAAATGTATCCAAATATGCTACTAAAAAGCCAAGTGCACATTAACAATTCCCCCTAGAGCGCACTCAACACGCAAACTAGGGGCTTCCATGGCATTCTTAGGGAACATTCCCCTAGAAGACATTTGTAAGGCAGCCACATGGTCTACAACACACACCTTGACTAAACACTATTGTGTTGATGTGCAAGCCAAGCAACAAGCTTCTGTAGGCCAAGCTGTTCTTAACCCCATCGCTGCTAGGCCTTTCCCCCCCCCCCCTGTGCTAAGCCTTTTTTGGGCTATTTGGGGTAGTGCGCGCTTAGGCCCCTGTAACTTTTTGACTACATTAGGTATCCTCGCCAAATTTGCGTCCTTTTCTTCCAACATTATGGGGATTCTAAAGGTACCCAGGGTTTGTGGATTCCCCTGGAGGGTTCCCAGAAATGAGCCAAAATACAGCAAAATTTTGTTGTTTTTGTGAAAAATGGTAACAACGGGCTGCAAATGAAAGCGTCTGGGTTTTTCTCTGTAAATGGTATCAAAAAAGGGTTTGTGGGGCTGAAATCACCATTTCCCCAGCTTTTAGGGAATGACAGAATTTTGTCAGAAAACCAACATTTTTTTACACAGTTTTGGCATTTTTCTGGGACATAGCCTATTTTTGCTATTTTTTGTGCTTTCTTCCTCCTTCCAGTTAATGGTAGAAATGGGTGTGAAAGCAATAATGGATCCTGGAAAGCTATCAATTTTAGAAAAGTAGATCATATTCTGAATTCAGCAAGGGGTCAATTGTGTTGGTCCATCAAGGTTTCTTTATAGAAACTAACAGTTAAATATAGGAAAAATAAAAAATTAGTTGAAAAAAATGCCTTTTGTGTCAACGTTTTCACCTGTAACTTCTTCTAATTATGACAGCTCTTTCAAAGCAATACACCGTTAAATCCGCTGGACCTTCCTGGGTGTGGGGATATATAGGACTTGTAGGTTCACCAAGAACCCAACGAACCCAGAGTAAAAAACTGAGCAGCAATTTGTAATGGTTTTTTATATTTGTTGCGGGTATATAGCAATTATTGTGGGAAAATGTATACATGGAAAAATTAGTATGAAAGACACCTATGTATTTATGAAATGGGAACAAATTATAGAGTTTAGAAACAGTACATATTTGCACATTTTCGAAATTGGGAATACTCATACTAGCATGAGAATTATTGGTCATTTTTCAAAATGACTTTTTTTTACACAATGTCTCATTTGGAAGGGAGAAATGCATAAAAAGAAATGGGTAATAACAGTTACTTTACAAATCTAAACTACACTAAGTCTCCGGATAAAAATGGTACCTCACTTGTGACAAATCTGAACTACCCTAAGTCTCCAGATAAAAATGGTACCTCACTTGTGTAGGTAGGCATAGTGCCCACAACAGGAAATGGCTCAAAACCCAACGTGAACACACCACATTTTCATAATGAAAATTTACACTTTTTTTGACAAGTGTCTAGCTGTAGTTTTTAAACACTAGCTCTGCCGGCACCTAGGGAAACCTAGCAAACCTATACATTTTTGAAAACTAGACACCCAGGGGAATCCAGGATGGGGTGACTTGACTGCCTCCCACCATGTTCTGTTACCCGTAATCCCTTGCAAACCTAAAAAATTGACCAAAAAAAACAAATTTTCCCCATATTTCTGCAGTGGAATGTTCTGGAATTTGCGTGGATCCACAAATTTCCACTCACCCCGCGTTCCCCAAAGTCTTACGAGAAAAATGGTACCTCACTTGTGTGGGTCGGCCTAGTGCCCGCGACAGGAAACGGCGCAAAATGCAACATGGACACACCTCAATTTCGCAGTGAAAAATGACCCTTTTTTGGCAAAGTGCCTAGCTGTAGTTTGTGAACCCTAGCTCTGCCGGCACCTCGGGAAACCTACCAAACCCACACATTTCTGAAAACTAGACACCCGGCGGCTTCCAGGGAGGTATGGCTTGCGTGGATCCCCCAATGTTTCCTTACCCAGAATCCCCTGCAAACCTCAATTTTAGCTGAAAAAATCACTTTGTTCACACATTTTTGTGTGGGAAAGTTGTGGCATCACCGGGCTCATACAAATTTCCCACCACCCAGCGTTCCCCCAGGTCTCCCGATAAAAATAGTGCCTCACTTGTGTTGGAGGCCCAAGTACCCGCGACAGGCAAGGGCCCAAAACGTAGTGAGGCAACATCAACATTGCCTATCAAAAAATGTTTTGGGCCCTTGCCTGTCGTGGGTACTTGGGCCTTCCACACGAGTGAGGCACCATTTTTATCGGGAGACCTTGGGGAACGCTGTGTGGTGGGAAATTTGTGTGAGCCCTGTGAAGTCACAACTTTCCCACACAAAAATGTGTGAAAAAAGTGATTTTTTTCAGCTAAAATTGAGGTTTGCAGGGGATTCTGGGTAAGGAAACGTTGGGGGATCCACGCAAGCCATACCTCCCTGGAAGCCCCCGGGTGTCTAGTTTTCAGAAATGTGTGGGTTTGGTAGCTTTCCCTAGATGGCCGCCGAGCCCCTGACCAAAAACTCAAGGGACCCCCCTTGCAAAACCAGGTTGGTTTGTAATAGGTAATTTTGATGTCACATCAAAAGGTTTTGGGCCCTTCCCTGCCGCGGGTACTTGGCCCACCCATAAAAGTGAGGTACCATTTCTATTGGGATACTTGGAGAAATGCAGGGGGGTTGGAAATTTGTTATTTTCCACCGCGTGAAAATTTGGGCAAAATAATGCAAGGAAAATGTCACAGACACATTTTGAGGTTTGCAGGACATTGTGGGTAAGATGACTTGTTGAGATCCACAAGAGAGACCTCACCATAGACTCCCATGGGTGTTTAGTTTACGATAAAAACTACAGTTGTTAAGTTATTCTTAAATGAAATGTACAGCTTGGCAGAGAGACAAAACAAACAAAGATTACTGCACAGCCATCTATTTCTCAAGCACACACACATACTGGTTGGATTTGGCACGAGGGCGAGTGATGGTTCAGTATATAAAATTTTATTAACAAGAGATTTCACGAAAATGAAATGCACTGTTAATAATTGAAAGGACAAAAAACTGAACCAATGACTCGCAGCTTGTGAGCTGTAAAGCCACGTCAAGGCACCAACCGCTTTACAGGCCATTCACATACCTTTCATACATGATAACACACAAGACCGTTCACGCCACCATGCACAAAACTAACACATTACAACATTCACAAAAAGGGACAAGGTACACCCTGTTTGACAAAAACAGAATTGATTTTTTTTTCTACACATCCATCTATTCCTGAAGCACACATACATACTGGTTGGATTTGGCACGAGGGTGAGCAATGGTTCTGTATATATACTTGTATTAACCAGAGATTTCACAAAAAAAGAAATGCACTGTTAATAATTGAAAGTACGAGAAACTGAACCATTGACTCACAGCTCGCGAGCTGTAAAGCCATGACAAGGCACCAACCTCTTTACAGGCCATTCATACACCTTTCATACGTGTGACACATACAAAACCATTCACACCGCCAGCCGCGGGCCCAGCACATTACAACACTCACACCAGCAGACCGCGCCATTCAAGGGCCCATCACTTTCACACACTCACATTCTTGACACAGCAACCACACCAGCTCACGGATTGCGTGGAGTGGCGTTTGGCTAGCAGTGTGTGTAGTGGCCAGCAGCTAGTCACTACTCCCACACCGCCAACCAAGTGCCAGCCCACTCCACCACCAGCCAAGCACCAGTCCACGCACACTGCCAGCCAAGCGCCAGCCCACTCACCGCCAGCCAGGCACCAGTCCACGCACACCACCAGCCAGGCACCAGTCCACGCACACCGCCAGCCAAGCGCCAGTCCATGCACACCGCCAGCCAAATGCCCGTCCACGCACACAGCCAGCCAAGCGCCAGTCCACTCACCGCCAGCCAAGTGCCAGTCCACGCACACGGCCAGACAAGCGCCAATCCACACACCCCGCCAGCCAAGCACCAGTCCTCGCACACTGCCAAACAAGCGCCAGTCCGCACACACCGCCAGCCAAGCGCCAGTCCGCACACACCGCCAGCCAACCGCCAGTCCACGCACACCGCCAGCCAACCGCCAGTCCACGTACACTTCATAAAAAATTTTTAAACAAGAAAGAAAACACAAACCAATTGCAACTACATACCAAACTATAACTACAAAGACAGCAACAGAAACTAAAGACATCATTCTATTGCCAAACGTGAAACTGAACAACTATATCAAACCATGCAGACCAGGCAGTACAGTATTAGAGTCACGGTTGCTCCCAAAAACTCTCTTTAGTGTAATACAATCTAAAACATGAGGGCACACACAGCCCAGAATTAGAAGGACAATCGGCACAGTGCATACGACTCTCCTTCCGCACACCTCTTCGCAAGCAGACTCTACATCTCTTACAGGGATTGTTTTTTTGGGGCGTGGGAGGAATTAAATCAGGAAAGTGGCGAACTTTCAATCTAGCCACATCCTCCACCACTCCAACTCTAGGAATACTTGCCTGTTCCACAACAACAAGGCTTCCTATCACAGAATGCTGAAATTGAACAAAAGTCAACTTTGACTCAGGAGAACACTCCTTGTACACAACAAAAGCATTGAAAGTTGCTAAATTGAAGAGATGGATGGCCAACTTTTTGTTCCAAATGTACGCGTTAAGAATAGCAGTGTAAGGTTCCAACCTCTGATCTACTCTATCAACACCACCCATGTGCTTATTGTAGTCTAAAATCCACACAGGTTTGCGCACACCTTTTTTTTTTTTTTTTTTTTTCCAAAGTTTTTTATTGAGATTAGAAAAATCAAACAAGACAAAGGTGGCGGCTGTGCGTTCAACAGAAAGCAAGTAAGGAGCAACATTGTGACATTTCCGGTTCTTAGATAAACAATACCACATCATCAATGCATCAGACATCAAGACCCCATTTACCAATCCATCATCAACATCTGTCCGACCTGAAACAGGAGGATTTCTGACCAAGAATCTATCCCTAGGGTCCCAAAGCCACCCCCTTCCCCTGATCATATCTCGGTCATGGGAAAAAGCCATGTAATCAACCTCACCGGACCCCAGGCACCGAATACCCCCGTGTCCTAACCATCACATGACCACTCCATCTGCGTAACATTGGTGCAGCACAACCTACCCCACTCCCGTGGGAACTATTCCGGGATTCGAGGATGGCGGGGTTGAGCCAGGTAAGCCTGCAATATATGTTCTATAAGGGCCCCAGATGTCCCTAGGACGCGCCACTGTGGGGAGGAGACTAGAGTAGATCTCGCTATTCATGCTACAGAAAGCCATGGCAGTAAGCCATGTCCTGGACGTGGGAGCCGTTTTACCCCCCCAGTGCCTGGCAATCTCCCTCTTGGCAAGTAGAAGCCCCAGAGAGGCCAGTTTACGGACATTCTTAGGGAAATTTACGGTATAACCCAACAATGCGACCTCAGGAGTGGGAACCAGTGTAAGCTCTAGCATCTCTTCTAGGATCTTGTAAACCTGTGTCCAGAATGACTGCAGTCTCGGACACGTCCAGGACATGTGTGCAAAATCAGCATGTGGTGCAGAGCATTTCCAGCATGTGTGTGCTCGCGCGGGATCAATGGAATGGAATGGAGTCTATCAGGGGTCATATACCAACGGCGCAGGAATTTATAGTGTAGGAGTTTGTGACGACTGTTCAGTGATACCGTGTCGGTGACTTTGCAGCATGCCGTCCATTGTTCGTCCGTGATAGGCCTACCCAAGTCTGTCCCCCACTCCTCCCGCGCCCGATCATCCGCACATGGGACCCGAGCTGCACACGCCTTGTACAGCTTAGAAACAATATGGGCCCCCGTATCGTTTTCAATCAGGGTGGTGAGGGGTTCCAAGGAAGCCGGCTCAAGGGGAAATCCCTTAATTTCCGCTCTCGCGGCGCAATAGAGCCGGCGAAGAACGAACCGGTCCATGAACGTAGCCTCACTGAATCGCGCGTCCTCCGATGCCGAGAAAATTTGCCCACCCGGGTATAAATCCCCAATCCTGGTGAGGTTAAATTTAGTTAACGTTCGCTGCACCAGTGCCTCATCCGTGCCCGGTAATAACCCAGGGTTGGGTATCGGGAGAGAAGAGGAATACAGCAGAGGGTGAGCTAAGTAGCGCGAGAGTCTGCTCCAAGCCCAGCTGGTAGTGGATACCGTTTGAATATCCACCGGGTCTCTGGGGACACCTTTGGGCAACACCGCCGACAAGCGACCCGGGAGGACAAAGTCCGCCTCTGGGCGAAGGAATGGGATCCGAGCGTCAGGGTGATACCAGGCATAGGCATGTGCACATTGAGCGACAAGGTAGTATAAATATAGATCAGGCACTCCAAGGCCTCCTCGATCCTGTGGGAGCGTGAGAGTCGTCCAGCGGATCCGGGGGTGCTTCCCGCCCCAGACCAGTCTAATCAGGAGGGACCGCAGGGTGGAAAAGAAGGCCCGGGTAAGAGGAACAGGGATGTTATTGAAAAGATAAAAAATTTGGGGAGCACTACCATTTTGAGAATGGCTATCCTAGCTGACATAGAGAGCGGGAGCCGCAGCCACCCATCCACCTGCGTCTCCAGCCGCGCAATCGCGTGGCCATAATTGAGGCGGATAATTTCGTCTGTGCTCAAATGTATTTGTATGCCCACGGCCATGGGGAGGTGCCGCTAGTCAACGGGAAGATGATGGACTTATGCCAGTTTATGCCCAGTCCTGAGTGGCTACTGAAACGAAGGATCTCATGTATCAAGGGGGCAAGGTTGGCCTGCGGTTCTCTGACGTACAGGATTGTGTCATCTGCATAGAGAGAGGCAAGCAAGGGGCCCGTCCGAAACTGGAGACCCCTGTGAAGGTGCCGCTCCTGGAAATGCCGGATCAGGGGGTCCATAGCCAAAATGAACAAGAGCGGTGAAAGCAGACAACCCTGCTGTGTACCGCGCGTGAGCGAGAATGGGCGAGATAGCGTGCCGTTGATACGCAAACGGGCCGTAGGGCGACTATAGAGGAGTCTAGTAGTAGCTAGGAAGTTAGCCGGCATGCCCATGCGCTCCATGACGGAAAGAAAGAAAGGCCATTCTAAGGAGTCAAACGCTTTTTCGGTGTCGAGGAGGATCGCCGCAGCAGGTGTGGTCGGGTTAATTCTGTGCAGAACCGTGAAGAGCGTTCGCAAATTCAGTGACGTCGAGCGACGGGGTGACAAAGCCAGACTGTGCGGGCGATATAATGAATTCCATCAGCTGGGAAAGCCTGTTGGCCACTATTTTGGCCAAGATCTTATAGTCGGTGTTTAAAAGGGAGAGGGGCCTGTACGACCCACACAACGACGGGTCCTTATTCGGTTTCGGGAGCAGCACTATGACTGCCTCACCAAGAGTAGACGGGAGGGAGCCGCGCTCCAAAGCCTCCGCATAAACCTCTATTAGTTTGGGCGCCAGCAGATCAGAAAAGGCCTTGTAAAAATCACCGGAGAAGCCATCGAGGCCTGGGGCTGAAGAGCCCCGAAGCACTTTGATCGCCCCTCGCACTTCCGCCACCGTTATGGGTTCCGCCATGAACTCCTGCATGCCCCTATCCAGGAACACAAGAGCGATTTCCGATAGATAGGCCTCACGAGCGGCTGCGGAGTCCCCCAACTTGGTGGTATATAGATCAGTGTAGTAGGCCAGGAATTCGTCCCGGATCTCAGCGGGTGTCGTGCGGAGCGCTCCATCCGTGCCCCGCACCTCGGCGATCAGGGACTTGCTGTATGGTGGTCTCAGAGCCTGCGCTAGCGTGCGCCCTGGCCGATCCCCCTCTCCGTACCTACGAGCAACATGGTATTTCCCCAGATAGAGGATCTCCCTGTCCGCAGCTTCCCGGAAGTCGGACAGCAGGCGTAAGCGCCTGGTAAACACCTCGTCAGAGGGCGCCCGCTGTGCCTCAGTGTCTATCGCATCTAGCTGTGTCTCCAGTTGTGTGATTGTTGTGTGCAATACCTTCAGGACCCCCGCATGTTTAGCTATGCAGACCCCTCTGATATAGGCCTTGAACCCTTCCCAGAGTACTGCCCACGAGTCCACCGAGCCAGTGTTAATGGTGAAGTAGTCCTCTGTCGCCTCGGAAACCTCATGTACAAAGAGGTTGTCTAAAAGCGCCCTCCCGGGGAAACGCCACTGCCGCTCAAAACCCTCAGGCCGAGGAACGTCTAATCCCAGTAAGACAGGAGAATTGTCCGAGTACGTTCTCGGGAACGTCCTCGACACGCGGAACCAAGGGGACAGGCCCGGTGAGAGGAGCCAGTAGTCAATTCTGGTCCAAGTGTTGTGTTGCCCTGAGAAGTGTGTGTATTCAGTAGTGCTAGGATTGCGCCTGCGCCATATATCAGTCAGCGAGAACCGACGGCAGAGGTCCAGGAACGCGCGCCTTGCTCTAGGCTTAGAATCCGCGGCCCCAGAAGTGCTATCCAGCCCCACATCCAGCAACATGTTCAAGTCGCCGCCAAGCAGGATACCAGCCGGCGCAAGGGTTACCAGTTGGGCCGCAAGCGCATGGAAAAAGTCCGGGGAATCAGTGTTAGGAGCATACACACAGACAAGAGTGACCACATGACCCATCAGCACCCCTTTCACAATGCAGTAGCGTCCCTCCCTGTCTCCCAGAAACGTCTGGCACTGAAACGGGACTCTCTTATGGATCAGCACCGCGGTGCCTCTAGCGTAATTACTGAAATTGGCAAAGTAACGGTGAGCGCCCCAGGAAGCTGCAAAGCGGGCGGTCATCGGGGCGTGCAGGTGAGTCTCTTGAAGAAAAGCGATGTCAACCCGGTGCTGATTTAAGTAGTGCAGTATCTGTTTGCATTTACTCCGGTTGTTTAGGCCCCGGACATTCCAAGTCATTAACGATAGATTGAGAGGAGCTTCATTCAAACCTATATAGGCCATTGATGCCAGTCTGCAGGTGATGGGAGCCAGAAAGACGGAATGCCTCCGTGTATCAATAAAGTTCGTTCACACACAGCCATATCAGAAGGATCCAAATTGCTTACCCCTACCCCCCTCCCCCCACCCAGCCAAACCACGCAATCGTGAGGCCGTCCCAAACCTAGAAGAAAAAAACATAGCTCTAAACAGTAATACCAAGTGTAACCAAACAGGAAGAGGCAGAGCATCGCAACCAAAAAAGATGCCAATGGTTTCAACCAAAGGGGGGTGACAACGATCCGCAATCAACCCAGCGCTGCAGTACAAGTATACTCCAAATGTTAATACGTCCCCAGATAGCCAGAGTCAAATAGAACAAAGTTAGGTTACGGGCGCCGTCTCAGCCGACACCGGAGGTCAAAAACAGGTCCTGGCTGCCCGCAGACCCACTACCAGGGGGAGACCGTCCGCCCTCATCCCCCCCCGGCGGGCCTCTGTGCGGCTTGTAGTTACGGCAGAAGTCCTGTACCTCAGTGGGATTGTCAAAGAGCCGAGCTCGGCCATCTATCTCGACCCGCAGCCGGGCCGGGTAGAGCATGCCATATTTGAGGCCCAGGTTCCGGAGCGCCGCCTTCACCCCCGCATACTTACGCCTGGCCTCCTGGACCATGGCGGTGAAATCTGGGTAGAGTGAGAGTCTCGAGCCCTGCCAGGTAATCTCACCCTTCTCTCTGGCAAGCCGCAAGGCAGTGTCACGGTCTTGGAAGTTCATAATACGGGCGATAAGCGGGCGAGGCGGAAGCCCCGGGTTAGGTCTCGGCCCCAGGGAGCGGTGAGCTCGTTCCACCACGAAGCCCGGAGTGAAGGATTCTCTCCCAAAGATGTCAGCCAACAGTTGTTCCACAAAAACGTCAAGCCTGCCCGTGGCCGTGGATTCCGGAACCCCAATAATTCGCACGTTGTTGCGCCGACTGCGCGATTCCAAGTCCTCGTTTTTGCTGGCCACTTCTTTCAATATGCGCTCCAGTCTTTCCACCCTTTTGGTCTCCTGCACCGATCTATCCTCCACTGCAGAGATCCGGGCCTCAGCCTCCCCTAAACGCTTGTCGTGAGCCTGGATTTTGGTCCCCATAGTCTCCAGAGTCTTATCCAGGGCATCAAAGCGACCATCCAGGGCCCTGAAGCCGGCACGCATCTCCTGTAGCCAGTCCGGGGATGGGGCACGGGACGTCGAGCCACCGGTCGCGCCACCCGCAGGGCCCGGCATGTCAGGGCGGCTCTCCGCGGGCTGCTCAGATAGTTTCTCGAACTGCAACGTTTTCTGCTTTGGATCTTTGCGACCCATGCCCCCAACCGCCAGACGGCCACCAGCCAGTTGTGTGTAGAGCAAGGGTGGCACAGGTACGATGGAGCGTCAGTCCAGCAGCGCAGGCCAATCCTCAGCCAAGCAGTTCTGGTCCACGGGCGTTGCTGTGCCCACCAGGTACCGGACAGGTCTCGACTTCGCTGTGTAGCAGGCAAGGGCCACCACTATATGTAGCCAGCAGGGTCCCGATAGAGCATCGGGGGCACCCGTGCGATGCACTCAGCAGCCGCGACTCGGCGCTGCCGGAAGGGGCCAGGGAGGACCGCGCAAACCGGCCGCAGAACACATGGCACACCCAGAGAGGGCCCAAGGACCGAGGCAGAGACAACCCGGGTGCCAGGCCCAGCGCCGAGCCCCAACCGCCCCCCCCCCCCCCCCACCGCTAGCAGGTCGTCCCGCCACCTCTCCCAGGTTCCCCGATCGAATTAGCCCGGGGCCCCAGGGAGGAGACAACGAGCGAGGCCGCGCCCGGAGCGCAAGGCAAGAGCCGAGCGCCCGGTCGTCCTCTGGCCCGCAACGGCACAGCGAGAGAAGCAGGCCCCCGCCAGACAGCACCACGGTGCTCAATGCCCCCCCCCCCTCTGACCCCCCCGGGTACCTGTCTCTCGGCCGGCCGCCTTCCACGCACTCGCGTCCCCAATCCCCGGATCAGCCCGCCATCTTGGGCCTCAGGGCGATGTGGTCTTCGCTGGACGTCCCAGTGCCACGAGAGGTCCGGTCAGCATCCTGGCGCGCTCCGGGGCCGTAGGAGGATCAGCGGCGGTGTCGGGCGTCCCGTGCCCGCATCAGGAGGGCGAGGAAATCAGGGTTCGCGCCGGGTCGATGGCGGAGCTTCAACGCCGCGCGGCCATCTCAGCTCGCGGCTTGGCCACGCCCCCCAGGTTTGCGCACTTCAGCAATCTGACCCCAAACAGCCACAGGTGAAGTACTCTCATCATGGATGGTAGTCACATGTACACATCCCTACTGTCCACAAATTTCACAGCTAGTAGTTCATCACTACACAAAGAACTGCACTGTCCCCTCTGAAGTTTTTGGGAAACAAGCTCTTTTGGATAACCTTTATGGTTAGAGCGGATTGTGCCACAAGCAAAAGTGTCCACTTTGAACAATTCCTTAAACAATTGCACAGCAGTGTAGAAGTTATCAAGGTACAAATGGTGGTCTCTGTTAAACAGTCCTCTAGCAAGATCCCACACAATTTACTCTGAAACTCCCAAAGTGGACGGACAACCAGGGGGGTCAAGGGTGGAATCCCTACCAGTGTACACACGGAAATTAAAAACATATCCTGTCCTACTCTCAGACAACATACAACTTAATTCCATAACATGCCCTCTTGCTAGGGATGTACTGCCTAAAAACCAAACGGCCCTTGAACAGGACTAAAGACTCATCAATAGATGTTTCTTTCCCTGGAGTATAGATCTCTGAAAATCGATCTACAAAGTGATCAAGAACAGGCCGAATCTTAAAAAGACGGTCACAGTCCGGGTGATCTTGTGCCAACGCCAAAGTATTATCAACAAAATGCAGCATCCAAAGCAAAAGTAAATACCGATCATGGGTCATAATCGCAGGAAATATGGCCGTTTCCATCAAAGGACTGGTAGACCAATATGAAGCCATGGACGGCTTACTTATCAAGCCCATCAAAAAAGTCAAACCCAAAAACTTCTTCATCTCATCCAGATTTGTGGGAGTCCACCGGGTAGCTCTAGAGTGGGGCTTAAGTGTGGCACTGTGGTCCCTCAAAAACTGTTCAGCATACAAATTAGTCTGCTCAACAATCTCAGCCCAAAATACATCATCCATAAACAACTGAAAGAACTGTATAGGCAAAAAAATTCACAATCCACTCTACACCCTGCATCCACACTAAAGGCAGGCAAAGCCGGCTGCACCATGTTAGGATCAACCCAGAGTCCAGTACTTCCAGTAGGAAGCCTTGCAGCCTCACGCTGCAATACTGATGTCTCTTGCTGCACCATTGGCACATCAGTGTCCCCCTCTAAAACAGGCACTTCATCCCCACTGAGAGTACCTTCATCCGCACTGAGAGTATCTTCATCATCCGATGATTCCATGTGGAGAGAAAACTCACTGCCTGATCTTCCCCTCCCTCCTCTCCCTCAGACGCACTGTCAGTCTCATAATCCTGCTCAGAGGAAGATTCAAGCAGCATACCAACAACCTGCTTAGCTGTCATTCTACGGCTAGCCATAACCCTTACTAATAAAGGTAACTTGTCAAACAAGTCAACAACAACAAACACTTTGAAAAATAAGTAATAGACAAAATGCGTCTATCAGAAAGACCTATATACTCCAAAACGATACCACTCACTTGCCAGAAGCAGCTAGACTTACCACCACCTACTCTGCGCACACACACACAGTAAGGATCAACAATATCCCACTAAAAAAGAAAAAGAAAATTACACATAAGAGAATGCAAAACACATCGCAAAGAATTTCATGCTCAAAACACTACCTATATATGCTGCCATTATGACACCACTTACAAAAAAATGGATTCATGCATGACTATAATAGTCATTTGGAGTAAATACAACAAAAAAGTTTTTCTTATCAAAAAAATGCAACTAAGCAAAACTGCAGAACAACCACTGCCGAAACCGCAAACGGGAATCAAAAGCTTTACACAAGAATAAAAAGGAAAAATAAAACATTACAATCACATATGCAAATAATACACTAGTCCACATACTATCCACCAGCCAAGCAATGGTGGTAGGTGGGCCTAAAAGAATAAGGCCAATCTGCCTCCCCAGGGAGCAGAAACAGGCCAAAAATTCGCCCTCAAAAAAGGGGAGCGACCCTTGCCCAAGGGGTCACTCCCCAACACCAACATTTAAAAAGCCCTGGTGTCTACTGGCTTCTGCCCTCCTAGGGGACAGATGGGCATGAAAACATATGGCCGATCTACCCCCAAAGGGGCAGAAACGACCACAATAATTACCCAATAAAGGGGAGCGACCCTTGCCCAAGGGTCTGCTCCCAACAACACTAAAGCAAACACAGGTGGCCTAGTGGGCATACAATAAAATTAGTTGTTTATTTGGTCGATCTGCCTATCCAGGGGATCAGAAACTGCCAAAATAAATGCTTCCCAAAGGGGAGCGACCCTTGCTGAAGGGGCTGCTCCCCAAAAACATATTGCTCCCCCAAAGGGAGCGACCCTTGCCCAAGGGGCCGCTCCCTGACACACAAATTACATTTTTTTTATTTAAACCCTGGTGGCCCAGTGGGCGCACACATACTTTTTTTTTTTTAATTACCACAGCTGCCCTCTACACACAGGCCCCAGGCACGATCGTGCAGCTGGAATGCTTTTTTAAAAGACATCGGAGGAAAGGAAAACCCTTCCTTTCCTCCGATGCCTTTTAAAATGTAACCCCCCTCCCCCCCCCCCCCTCCAGGAGGACAAACTCACCTCCTTTACCACTGATGCACTGGAAGCAAATGGCTTCCAGTGCATCCGGAATCCTCAAATGAGGTCAGCGCACCTTGCGCGCTGACTTCATTTGATGACGTGTAGTGGGAGGCGGGGGAGGCACAAAGATTGGTGTCCCACGGGGGGAGCGCCAGCGCTTCCCCTGTGGGTGGGTGCCATGACGGCTGGGAGCAGTCATGAGCACACGCCCACTGTGTCTCATGACGGCTCCCAGCCGTCATGAGCACCGAAGGAGTTAAAACACTTTTTCAAACTACTGCAACAGATACAGGTGACCACCGCTAGGGGAGATACTGCTGTACAGTCTATGCATGAGTCATTTTGGGTAGATTGAACACTTGGCTCGAGGGTAGTGGCATATTATCAGACGCTCAATACGGTTTTAGGGCTTAAAGGAGCACGCAGGATCAATGCCTAAATCTTCACTTACTTATTTGCAAATATACTGTTGCAAAGGAGGGGTCCTTGTATATGGCCTTCATGGACCTCTCCTCAGCCTTTGACCTGGTTAACAGGTCAAATTTGTGGAGTATCCTCTTGGACATAGGGGTTGATCCCCCTCTGGTTGGATTTTTGGCAGATCTCCATCGTGGCTTATTAGCCTCGGTGAGAGTCACCCAAGGGGGAAGGTGCACCAGCTGCTTTAAGTCAGAGAGGGGTGTTAGGCAGGGGTGCATATTGGCACCTCTTCTTTTTACACTATACATAAATGCCTTGGACCCAGCCCTGGCCAATGCAGTGGCGGATGTACCACGTGTAGGAGACACGAAGATCCCAGTTCTCCTATACGCTGATGACGCCGTGCTTTTGGCACGTTCAGGGGTGACTCTTGATTGACTATTGGCCTCTTTTGGTGATTTTATGACATCACTAGACCTGAAAATTAATACTCAAAAATCACAGGTTATGGTCACTGGTCAGGCCAGTAGGAAAAAGAAATCCAAATCTTTTTTTTGCCTAGGTCACGAGGTTAAAAGGGTCCCAATTTTTACCTACCTAGGGGTTATTTTTGATGAGAAAGGTACATGGGGCCCGCAACATAAACAAAAAGGCAATTCTGTGGCAAGATCGGCCGCAGCGATACTTGGCTTTGCCAAACGGTTGGGAGCTCGCCCCCTGGAGGCCATTTTGAAAGTTTACAAAGCCAAATCTTTGGCTATAGCTACCTATGGCTCTGCCATCTGGGGCTATACTAACATCGACACCATACAGAGAGTGGAGAACAAGTTTTTAAGATCCTTGCTGTCTGTTCCCCAGTCCACACCCACCTTTACAATACACTCAGAACTGGGTATGGGGTATGTTGTAGACTTAATCAAAGTGGCACCTGTCATATGTTGGCTAAAAACTTGGCTTAACCAGGAAATTCCTCTATCCCACTTGATACTCAAGGATTGCCTTGCCCTGGATAGAGCCTATAGAATCCCATGGATGGCATACGTTAAAAAGATGTTGGCAATAGTAGGCAGACCAGAGCTATTTAATTCCCCTGACTGTATTAACAAGAAGGACATCATGGGGATTAAGACTGCATTATTGACACGATTTATGGCCGAGAGGGAGGACTTGGAACTAAAAAAAAGCCATTAGTGAGAAGGAACTATGGGTTAATAACTGTTCCTGGTCTTGAACCCTACCTGGCATTTGTAACCAGCCCACTTCATAGGTCTCTCCTAATCAAATTCCGTTTAAACCAGATACACTTTGTGCTAGGTTTTTATCCCACATGGGCTACCCCTGATAATGCTACCCCATGTGATTGTGATAATTTTTCCTGTCAGGACACACTACATTTTATTATGTTCTGTGAACATTACGCACAGATTAGGACAAAATACTTGTTACCTTTACTTAAAGGGGCTGGTTTCGCCCAGGTTCGCCCAGCGCTTCTGTTCTTGCAACTTTTGCCTAACACTACTATTGCTTTTTATGTAGCAAACTTTTTAGTTGCAGCTGTTCGCATCAGTAAGAAGCGTGTTAGAGCACGGTCCAGTCTTAACATGACTGACGTGGTGTGACGGATGGTGGTCTTTTGCCATGGAGTTTTCTATTCCTGTTAGACTTTTTAAATTGAAATTATATTTCTGTATCTTATTTATTCTTTTTAAATTAGAATTGAACTTATGAAATATGTTCTCTTCAAACTTTTTAAATTTTGATAATGTTATTTTTAACTACTATTGTAATTGATGAATTTTTGTCCTGTATCTCATGTAATGTGACTATCTGTTTGT
Source organism: Triturus cristatus (assembly GCF_964204655.1). NCBI lineage: Eukaryota > Metazoa > Chordata > Amphibia > Caudata > Salamandridae > Triturus > Triturus cristatus. The sequence goes on along the minus strand of NC_140588.1, from coordinate 19,117,524 downwards.
ATTGTCTCTTTTTTTGATCTTTAATGATCGAATAAAAGTAACTGACTGACAGTCTATGCAAAGTGTGAGATCTGCTGCTCATATGCCTCGAACGGAAAATGCTACTTACCAGTATGCATCTGTTCTTGGCATGTAGAGCTGCAGATCCTCACACGCCCACCCACCTCTATCGGGACCTGTATATGTTCCAGTACTATCTTACTTAGATATACACACATGGACATCTTTCTTTTCTACTAATTCCATTATTTCCCATTATGGCGAAAAACAATCTGAGGATGGAGTCGATGCCTATGCGCACTATTGTCCAAGGGAGAAGTCACCTATCTCGTGACTACAAAGACTTCTTCCAAGACAATAACAAGGTGCAAGCATCCGAGCCCAACACCAGATGGCGATCTAATGCTAAGTGTGAGGATCTGCAGCTCTACATGCCAAGAACAGATGCATACTGGTAAGTAGCAATTTCCTTTTTTTTTTATACAAAGTTTGAGGTTTGCAAGGGATTCTGGGTAACAGAACCTGGTGAGAGCCAGACAAGTCACCCCATCCTGGATTCCCCTTGGTGTCTAGTTTTAAAATATTTACAGGTTTGCTAGGTTTCCCTATGAGCCATCTACGCTAGGGTCCAAAATCGACAGATAGGCACGTTGCTAAAAAAAAAAAAAGTCGGTGCCTAGTGGGCTTTCTGCTGCCCTGGGGGGGGGGAATCGGGGGCGGAGGGTTTGCCCCGGTATGCCCGTTCTGGGCAGCCCACACCCCCACGCATAAAAAAAGCCAGCGTAACCGCTGGCGCCTCGTGGGCTTTCTGCCCCCCCCCCGGGGGCAGATCAGGGGCCACTGCCACCATCTGCCTCCCTGGGTGGGCAGAAAGACTGGAATTTCTCTGGGAGGGGGTGGGTGTATTGTCATGCCCATTTTGGCAGCCCCCACCTCTACACGAATAAAAAAAAATAACCTGGGTTCTAGTGGGGTTTCTGCCCCTGTGGGGGGTGCCGATTGGGGGCTATCGCCCCCATCTGCCCCCCAAGGGGCTGTTATTGTGTGGGGAGGGGTGTGGGCAGCGGAATGCCAGTTTTCGGCAGCCCCCACTGTAAAAACAACTGCGCAAATGAAAATCCCTGGCGTTTAGTGGGCTTTCTGGCCCCCCCGGGGGGGCAGATTGGGGGCTACTGCCCCCATGGGGGTACAGAAAGGCTGTAATGGTGGCAGGGGGTGGGGGCATTGGCGTGCCCGTTTCGGGCACCCCCACCCTAAAAACAAATGCACTAAAAGAAATCCATGGCGTCAAGTGGGCTTTCTGACCCCCCCGGTGGGGCAGATTTGGAGGCTTTTGCCCAGGGGGGGGGCAGAAAGACTGAAATGGTGGATGGGCAGCCCCCACCCTAAGAGCAAATGCACACAAAAAATCCCTGGCATCAAGAGGGCTTTCTGCCCCCCCCCCCCCCCCGCCCGAGGGGGCAGGGGGGGGGCAGAAAGACTGAATGATGCCCATTTTTTATGGGTGGAGCGAAATCCCTTGCCCAAGGGGCTGCTCCCCCCTCCCTGGTGTCTAGTCGGTGGATCCCTGCTTGGGGATCGCCCTCCTGGCGCGATCCCCAAGCAGGGTTCCACTGGGTTATCCTGTTTACAATGATGCCTCTCCCGTCTTTCTACGTGCTCAGGGGGCTGAGATAGCCCCCTGAGCACGTAGAAAGTGAAACGGTTTCTGTGAAATGACGTCAGCGCGACGTGCGCGCTGATCGTCATTTCACAGAAACGTGGGGGTGCCTTGGGAGCTGGGGAAGCTCTTCTTTGGGGGAGTAAAAGAAATCCCTCTGGTGCCTTCAGCAATAGCGTTGGATGTGCGGGAGCCATCCGACGCATATGAGAACTTATGCATCGGACGGCTCCCATGCGTCCGACGCATGGAAGGGGTTTGCTACCTCTGAACTATTTCGTCCACATAGCCTCCCATATATTGTATTCTGTGTTTATATATGATTACTAAGTGTTCCTATGTTCAAGGCATTTGAGCTGTAGATCAAATGCTATTCATAGATCGCCATCTAGTGTTGGCTCCAGATGTTTGCACTTTGTTTTTGTTAGTAGAAATCTTTCCAGTCACGAAGTAGGTGACTGCTCCTTTCGGTGATAGTGCGCATGGGCATCGACCCCATCCTTAGATTGTTTTTTTCCGCCATCGGGTTCGGATGTGTATTGCTGCGCTCCGGTTCGGCACCGTTTTCAGACCTCTTCGACGCGTATTCTACTACCCTCAGCGGTATTGTTATTGATCGCGGTTGCCCATTTGCCGCGTATCATCTCACCTTGGACAACCTTCGATCGGAAAACTTGTGGCAGGCCGTCGGGCCTACCCGCCGACTGTGCTAGCAGTCGATGGAACTGACTCCCTTCAAGTTCTGACCTGGGTGTCGTGCTAAATTTCCACGCACCGACTTGCACGCAGTGTGCAACCTCTGCTTGTCCCCAGAACACGACGAGAAAGATTGCGACGCGTGTCGATCATTTAGATCGAAAAAGACACTTTGTGACGGTCGGGCTCGACGCCATGAAATGCAACACCAGAGCGGCTCTGCATCGAACATCTTCGGTGAAGATTCTGACACAGAACATCAAGTGCAAGGAACCGAGGAGGAAGAACATATCTTCGTGTCGGAAGCCGACTCTGATATAGAAGAAGAGGAGCAAGTTAATCCGGGTCAGCGTACCGTGAGTAAAGATACCCCTTTGCCCCCTCAAAAACTAAAGACAGTGGGCCCGATTCACAGAACTAACTTAAGACAAAATCCTAAACTTACTACCATTTTGGTATTCACAGAAGGCACTTACTCATTTTGGTATTCACAGAAGGCACTTACTCATTTCGGTATTCACAGAAGTTAGGAGTCCTAACTTTAGGACTCCTAAATGCCTTCTGTGAATACCGAAAGTCTTAAAATTAGGATTTTTCTCAATTTAGTAGTCCTAAATTTAGGACTCCTAACTTTAGGACTCCTAAATGCCTTCTGTGAATACCGAAAGTCTTAAAATTAGGATTTTTCTCAATTTAGTAGTCCTAAATTTAGGACTCCTAACTTTAGGACTCCTAAATGCCTTCTGTGAATACCGAAAGTCTTAAAATTAGGATTTTTCTCAATTTAGTAGTCCTAAATTTAGGACTCCTAAATGCCTTCTGTGAATACCGAAAGCCTTAAAATTAGGATTTTTCTCAGTTTAGTAGTTGTAAAGTTAGGAGTCCTAAACTTAGGACTACTAAATTGAGAAAAATCCTAATTTTAAGACTTTCGGTATTCAAGGAAGGCATTTAGGAGTCCTAAAGTTAGGAGTCCTAACTATACTACTACTAAACTGAGAAAAATCCTAATTTTAAGACTTTCGGTATTCACAGAAGGCATTTAGGAGTCCTAAAGTTAGGACTCCTAACTTCTGCGAATACCGAAATGAGTAAGTGCCTTCTGTGAATACCGAAATGAGTAAGTGCCTTCTGTGAATACCAAAATGGTAGTAAGTTTAGGATTTTGTCTTAAGTTAGTTCTGTGAATCGGGCCCAAAGGCTCCGGTCCTTCCTCTGCCTTTTGGCCAAGTCGGCACCATCAAAAAGTTTCCGATGCCCTGCCCTCAGGCCCAGCTCCGAAACAGAAAGAGAAGCCTCCCTTGAAACGCTTACTTCTTCCCAAAGAGTTACTCATACCTTGCCAATGCTCAAAGGCATGCTAAAACACACGGATGAGGTATTTAAAGACTCTGTAAGGGCCAGGATAATTACACCTTGGGTGGACAAAAAATATAAACCCGCACCCACCGACCCGGTTTACATTAGGGGCCAGCTGCCCTTAGACTCTCTTGTAGTCTCCAGCGCTTGCAAGAGAGCTAACTCAAACCACAGGTGAGGCTCCTCCTCCTGATAAGGAGTCTAAGCTTATTGATGTCTCGGGCAAACGAGTGGCTTCACAGGCAGCAAATCACTGGCGCATTGCCAACGTTCAAGCTCTGTTGTCTCGTTATGACAGGGCTCATTACGATGAGTTAGATAAACTCATACAATAGTTACCTGATGAACACAAATCTAAGGGCAATTACCTTTTCCAAGGAGGTAAACTTATCAGCAATACATCCATGAGGTGTGCCCTATACGCAGCAGACACAGCAGCTCGGGCAATCAACATCAGTGTACTCTTACGCAGGCATGCTTGGTTGAGAATATCAGGCTTCAAGCCGGAGATGCAAACCTCCATCCTTAACTAATCATTCGACAAGGAGCATCTCTTTGGGCCAGCGGTTGATACCTCGCTGGAAAATATGAAAAAGGACACTGAGGTTACAAAGTCCATGGGGGCTTTACAATTACCTACCACTCATGGTTCCTTTCGCCGCTCCTTTTACAGAGGTGGTTCCAAAACCATATCCACCGAAAATCCCTCCTCCTCTTTTATAAAGGCATCAACCAATCCCTCTCTTCAAGAGGTTATTTCAGAGGATGTTTTAGAGGAAATAATAGTAAGGGGAGAAGCAGAGGTAACTCCACACGCACTTCCCCCACAAACAAACGGTGACTTCCTTCCGCTATCCCCCGATCATTCCACCCCTGTCGGGGGACGACTCTCTCAATTCCTACCTGTCTGGAATTCAATCACCTCAGACAAGTGGGTACTACAAATTATCCAATATGGTTACTGCCTGTAGCTTACAGACACTCCCCCAAATATTCTTCCACAATCACATGCAGTATCACTAGAGCATCTTCCCCATCTAAACCAAGAGGTTCTCTCTCTCTTGGAAAAACACGCTATAGAACCAGTCCCATTACAATACCAGGGGACCGGGGTATACTCCCCTGTACTTTTTAATTCCCAAAAAGGACGGATCTCTCAGACGTATCCAAATTTCAGAGAACGAAGTCTGTACATTGTCCGACCACTTTCACATGGTCACACTCCAACAGGTGCTCGGACTCCATCATCAAGGTGACTTTCTGTCCACTCTAGACTTAAAGGATGCCTACTTCCATATTCCCATTCATCCGTCTCACCGCAAATATCTCGGGGTTTGTGGTGGACAGCCAGAATTATTAATTCAAAGTTCTCCCATTTGGAGTAACTACAGCACCCAGGGTCTTCACCAAATGCCTGGCAGTAGTCGCAGCTCATCTAACACAGCACATTCACGTCTTCTCTTACTTAGGCGATTGGCTAATAAAAGCCAACTCGCAGCAAAGCTGCCTACGCCACACTCGAAAAACAGTCCAACTGCTTCACCTCCTTGGGTTCACTGTAAACCTCACCAAATCTCATCTCCAACCGTCCAACACACAAGTCTATCTAGGAGCCACAGTAGACACTCAGAAAGCTCTAGCGTGTCCCAATCTCAGTTTCAGCCTCAACACTCGTTACCATCTCGAGTGTTCATACAATGACTAGGAATGATGGCGTCTTGCATTTTAATAGTTCCTTTACGCAAGACTCCAAATGCGCCCCTGACAGGAATGCTTAGAACGTCAGTGGAACCAGGCTCAAGGTCAGTTATCAGATCTAGTGTTGGTGGATGGCCGCACCCATCGCTCTCTGCAGTGGTGGAACATACAAAACCTTTCCGAAGGGGTGGCCATTCCTCGACCCAATTCCACAGATAGTACTAACAGCAGACGCATCACTCACTGGTTGGGGAGCTCATCTTCAAAAACATACCATTCAGGGCATGTGGACTCCGCAACAAGAACTACTCCACATAAACCATCTTGAACTACTAGCAATTTTTCTAGCATTGAAAGCATTTCAACGTCATCTAGTAAGCAAAGCTGTCCTAATTCGTACAGACGTGACAGCAGTCTACTACATAAAAAAACGGGGGGGGGACGCACTCTCTCCAGATCTCCCAGCTAGCCCAAAGCATCTGGAGATGGGCCATACCTCACAAAATATATCTCCTTCCAGTAATAAAAAAACAGATTGCAGATCTGCTCAGTCGTCAAAGACAAAAACAACAATTGATGGACAGAATGCAGAACAATGTCATACATTCACCCCAGGCGTGGTCCATGTCTAGGCATACCCGTCCCACTCGGGGTGAGAAATGCAAAAACTAGAACACAGGCATCTCAACAGATTGGGTGATGTGGAAGGCAGAAATGACTTTAGGTAAAAATGTGCGTTTGGTCCTAAGAACCACTTTGCTTTGGTGTATTTGCATGAATGGTTCTTCTATGGTCAGTGCCTGAAGCTCACCCACTCTTCTCAGAGATGTGATGGCTATGAAGAAGGCTACTTTCCAAGTGAGAAATTGTAAATCACATTTGTGCAATGCCTCAAAAGGTAGACCCTTGAGTCTTGTAAGAACTATGTTGAGATTCCACACTGAAGCAGGTGGAAGTCGAGGGGGAATGACTCTTCAGTCCTTCCATAAATGCTTTAATAGCAGATACTCTAAAAAGAGACAAATTCTGTCTGTTTTGCAGACATGCAGCCACTGCAGCAAGATGTAAGCGTATGAAAGTGTACGCTAAACTAGAACGCCAGTACAGAGATCTAGGCCTAAATCCATCGTTTTTTTGCTCACCAGTTTGAACCTAGCCAGTTGCCCAGTATTTCTATTGAGTCCATTTTTGATGCTTCCAGTGCGAAGAATCTATTTCAGTTCTTCCTTGTTGAGGAGTTGTCCAATGTCTGCACCTCTTGGTGGGGGTTTTACCACACTGATAACTGTCAATCTTTTGTCATCTTCGCTGTGACCAGCAGTGGAGAAATGTTCAACAAGGGGGGGGCATTTGGTGTTTTACATTGGATCTGGCTGCGGTGTTGACAGATCCGGATTCTCACTTTTTGAGTGCTCTACCCAATGTAGAGTTTGTGGCACGGGCATATGATCACATAAATTATGTTACAGGTGTTGCAGTTGGAGAAAAATTGTGACTTTACTTTAACATTATTAAAAGTGAATTATTTCCCTTCAATAGTGAAATTGCTCCAGGCACTGGATGATGCTAGGCATTGACAGTGCCACTGAAACCTTGAATAAACTCAGAGGAGATTAATCATCTAGGAAAACAAATCAAGGATACCAATTCTACTACAGACTGCAAAAAACTTTTAGAACAAGTTCAAAAAACGGGAGACAAAGTTTATAGACTGGAACAAAATAAACCAGCATTGGCATAGCCAATAGGTCTCGCCTTTGGGACCTTATAAGTGTTTAGTTATCCAGCACAATATCCTTAGTGCAACAACATCAACTGTGCATGGCTAAACACTTATAAGGTCACAAAGGCGTGACCTATTGACTATGCCAATACTTGTTGTTCAGGCTATTGAGACCATGGCCGAATGGATAGGCAAGGACGCAATGTTTTGGAAAAGAACAAGTAGATCTTTAAGCGGATAACCTGCTCCTTTTCATTAAGCACTTTACTTAGTGAGTCCCCAGGTCTCACAGGTACTGGCCCAAATGAAGAGGCTTCTGGTCTGAAGGTTAGCTGTAGAAAATCCGGTCCGATATCCTTAGCGGGCAGTTTGAAGAGGCACCATTACAACCACAACTGGGTATTAGCTCATGCAGAACTTTGGGGGAACTCTCCCTCCACCCCCACTTTCTTCTCACCTAGAAAGAAAACTGATCAGGGGAATAACGGTAATGCCTGCAGCCATATAAGACTATGCATATAATAGCAATAAAACAATTCCTAAGTCATACTATGGAAACTATTACAATATATTATGCTACCAGTATGTGCAGTAACGTTTTCTCCAGCCTTTACACTGCTTGTGACTTTTGCACTAACCTATGCATACTAACCCTACCACACACCAATGCACTGCAACATGAACATATTTAAAGACATCACGTTCAAAACATTTATTCCCACCCTTTCACCATTGATTCTTTTGCAATCTAATTCAGTGCATAGAGCATGCACTAAACCTGCACAAATACAAAGTTGTGTGCAGTGTAGCCTTTGGATACATGTACATGGCATCTTCTTCACAAGTCAGATCTACTGACTCTTCTTTAATTTTGTTGCTGCTTGTGAGAGGTAGCGATTTATGCAAGGGTTTACCAACGATAAGGAGTGGGAGTCCCTAGTCAGAGCACGAAACAACAGCTTGATGAAACCAACTTCAACAACAAGGACTAACACGTGCTTCTTGGTGACTACGAAGTCCGTGACATTCTGCTGAATACATTCTAAACATTAACACTGTATAACTAACCCCCAGCTAAAAAAAATTGTCCAGCCACGTGCTGCAAAACCAATCTGAACAAATTGCATTCTGAAGTGCCATAGTCCATGTGGGTGCCTCCACATTAAAGTTTAGCAAATAATGACCGAGTTACACATTCTAGCCAGCTTACAGCCAACGCACCAATATCTCAATTTGTCCACTGCCTTTGTGTGAAGTAGCATCAATCACACAATAGCGGTGGGGGGGTGGCATGTAGTTACATCAAAAGGACCCCCACACGTAGTCTTGTTATGAATGCAGGATCTGTGTATACACAGATTAGAGAGGGCATGAAAGAACTGAATCAATCACAAGTGGCGAATGAAAGCTACTATGAATAACAGTCTTGGCAAAGCTGTTAAGTCTGGGTTTAATGTGCTAAGCAAGGATACCTCATTTGTGCATGCCTGTGTCTTCATGCATCAGCACATTAAAGCAAGAACTATTAGCTCTGGTGCACGCACACACACCATTATATAAACGCATCTACAACAAGGACTAAAGACATACACTGACAAAACACAGCTGGGGACCCATGAAGCCACATAGGCACACACAGAACATCTATATAGGGCATGAACATTCTGTAAGGTAACAACGCATAAGGAAGAAGGCATGGGAGGGGTGGGGGGACTGCTGCAACACTTAAGGCCATAGTTAGAGCAAGTATTTTCACTGAAGTCACAAGCTTTCGCTTGGCGTAGTACTCGTAAATAAATGGCAGCTCAGGAAGAGACCACAGGAGGTAGGCATATGCCTAGGTATTTGACAGTAATGTGCAGACGCCTGGGGTATTCATTTATGGCTGCGGACAATTGGTGATGGGTGGCAGGACGCAGGCAAGACAGACGAAAGAAGAAAAAACAAGTGGTAGACTACGCAGGAAAAATTAATGTAGCTGATGGTGATGTAACGTACGGAAAACACTTATAACGTGAAAAAAGACGAATGACTAATTGATACGGGTGTAAATTACTAACAACCACACCCGCCTGTAAAATGCAAAAAACAAACAGTCCAAACAATTTGGCAAGTACAGGATATCGCAGAACTTTTAAGGATGTGAGGCGTAAGGGGCGTTAACAGCTGCGGTTACTGTGTAATAAAGAAGCAGACAATGGGCAGCTTGGCATGATGCTGTGTAAGCACACATCACAACGGTGCGCTCTCTTGAAAGTCTAGGGCTGATTGTGCAGATACGGTTATTTCGGTTAAGGCTTTGTGAAACGTATACTGCTCCCTGCTTTTAGAGGCAGTTTCCTTACAATGTCCGTGCTCAGGGGCAGGTTTCCGCACCTTCCTGCCTTTGTTGCACTCTGCCATTTGTAAAGTGAAAGCACACATATACAGAGGGTGGGGGAAATCTGCTCTTAATGCGTAGTTGGAGGGGGGAAGAAAAAGAGCTTCAAGGAGCACGCTGCAGCGTGCAAAAGAAATAACGAGGGGATCTCCTAATGCGAAGGGGGTTGAAAAATGGAGCACACTGCGGCAATCTAAAGTTTATTGCACTCTGCAAATGCTTAAGTGAAATTGTGCATACCCAGTGGAGGGGAGGGAAACGTGCACTGCTCCTGAGGCAGTTTACCTGTGATGTCCATGCCCAGGGGTAGGTTTCCACACCTTCCTGCTTTTGTTGCACTCTGCCATTGCTAAAGTGAACAACGGTTGCAGCAACTTTGTGCTGCTTGACCAATCTCGCAGCTTTAGACGAAATGACTCACAAACTTCACTTTGAGCACTCTAAGCAGGTGGAGGCCCTAGAGGAATTCCTGGCCACCTCCAATATTTTTGAGTCTAATATTATAGAGGTTGGAGGTAGGGCTATTGCGTACAAAGGTACGACCTCGGGGTCAGTGATAGACTATATTTTTATGTCCTCTGGTGCTTTAGCACGGGTAAGAGCTTATAATGTTATCCCGTCTGCCCTTAGTGATCACAATCCGGTTTGTCTGGAGCTGGTCATGCCCGAAAGCTCGGGCGAGTCGCGTCATGTTGGCCAGGGCGACCTTCCCCGGAGTACGAAGGACCAGGGTCGTAGAGTCAAATGGGCCAAGGTGGTACCCGAAACTTTTATGGAGGAGCTGTACATTAAAGTTAATCGGCACTGGGCCACTTGCCTTAATGATAATTCACCGGCGGGGGAGGTGGTTAGTGCCTTTGAGGCCATCTGCGCCCAGATCTCCAGGGACCTGACTTCCACTAAAACCCGCAGTAGTAGTAATCCGTCAAGATGGTTTGACGGAAGTTGTTCTAAGGCCCATAGTAATTTACATAAGGTACTAAATAGTTGCCTTAGGGATAGGGGGGCAATTGTAGCAGCCAGAGGGGCCTATAAAGTGGCTATTGCCAAACGGAAAAAGGCAATTAAATCAGAGGCCTGGAACAATCTTTTATCTATCGATGTCCTTCGGGACAGCGGTAAGTTCTGGGCAACAATTAACCATCTTTTTTTTTCGGGCACCGTGGGCTCTGATTTGGATTGTGCAATTCCGGATGAGCAATGGTTTGACTACTTTAGTAATATGTATGGAGCGGGTGGCTCAAGTCCTCCCAGTAGCAGCACTAGTTTAGAACCCCTTTCGCTGCCCTGTTTGTCCTTTGACCGTGTGGATGTGGAGAAAGCCATAAAGGATTCTGCAAGTAACAAGGCGCCGGGTCCTGACGGTGTGCCGGCAGACCTATATGGCTCTTCCCCTATCCTTTGGGCTAGGGTCTTAACAAACGTTTTTAATGCTGTGTCTGGTCACAGGTTCCCGGATTCATGGGCTACGGCGGTAATCATTCCAATCTTTAAAAAGGGTATACGGGGAGACCCCTCCTGTTATAGACCCATCTCCCTGCTAGACTCTGCAGTGAAGATTCTGGGCAGTATCTTACTTCTTAAACTTAGGGATGCTCTGGACAGCCGGGGTATTCTGTCTAATTTACAATATGGGTTTAGAGCGAATAGGGGGACCCTTGATCAATGTCTAAATCTCCATCTTTTAATCAGTAAATACACAGTGGCTAAGGATGGGTCCCTTTTTATGGCCTTTATGGACCTGTCCTCCGCTTTCGATTTAGTCAATCGGTCAAAGCTATGGTCTATTATGTTGGATCTGGGTATTGACCCTCCCCTGGTTGGTTTTTTAGTAGCACTCCACCAGGATCTCTCTGCTTCTGTGAGGGTCACCCAGGATGGGAAATGAACCAAGCACTTTAGGTCAGAGAGAGGGGTGAGGCAGGGGTGTATCCTTGCCCCACTCCTCTTTACTATCTATATCAATGGCCTGGAAAGGTCTCTGGGGACACCGAGGGCGGATGCGCCGCGTGTAGGGGATCTAGTTATACCGGTTCTCCTATACGCTGATGATGCGGTCTTACTGGCCCGCACTGGGGTGGGGCTTCAGAGACTGCTGGATTCCTTTGGCGCCTTTATGGCTGCTTTAGACCTCAAGGTGAATATTAAGAAATCTCATTTCATGGTGGTGGGGAAACAGGGCAGAAAACCTAAATCTCGATCCTTTTTTTGTAATGGGGAGCAGATTACGAGAGTTAAGGTTTTCTGCTATTTGGGGGTCCTTTTTGATGAGAGTGGTACCTGGGGCCCGCAAATAAAGCTCAAATGCAACTCCGTAGCCAGATCTACCTCTGCGCTTTTGAGCTTTGCTAAAAGATTGGGGGCAAGACCAATGGAGGCCCTACTAAAAGTCTATACTGCAAAATGTTTGGCTATCGCCACCTATGGCGCGGCACTGTGGGGCTATGTTTCGCAGGACACGATCCAAGTGGTCGAAAATAGATTCTTGAGACACTTGCTCTCAGTCCCGCAACCGACCCCTGTCTTTTCCATTCATGCGGAGGTGGGCCTGGGCTACGTTTGGGATAAGCTGAAGATGGCCCCACTGTTGTGCTTGGTGAAAACCTGCCTAAATTAGGAAATCACTCTCAATCATTTGATTCTTAAGGACATTTTAGCTTTGGACCATGCTAAAAGAATACCATGGCTGGAGTACGTCAGAGCGGCGTTCTCCTGTCTGGGGCGTCCAGAGCCCTTTTCATCCCCATCACATATTGTTAAGGCTGATTTAGCTTGGATTAAGCAGTCCTTTATAGATAGGGTCAAACTGGATCGCGAAGAGAGGGAACTTTTAAAACCATGTGTTAGAATGCATTTTATGCTTCTCTTATCTCCTTCGCTGGAACCTTATCTAAGTATTGTATCTAATCCACATCATAGATTTCTTTTGCTGAGATTTCGTTTTAATTTGATTCAGCACTCACTTGGTTTTTATCCATCCTGGGGCAAAACTGTATGTGATTGTGATAATTTTTCTATTCAAGACACATTGCACTTTATTATGTTTTGCGACCTCTATTCTGCTAGCCGGAAAAAATATCTGCTGCCAATTCTGAAGGAAGCTGGTTTTGTACAAGTTAGACCTGCCCTATTATTTCTACAGCAGTTGAGTAGTACTCGCATTATATTTAGTGTGGCAAATTTTCTGGCAGCAGCTGTGCGTTGTAAATCAAAATTCTCCTCTAATTTGTGCAATTCTTAAACGATTTTTGACTGAAGGTTTTTAGCCACGGTATTTTTAATTCTGTGGATATGTTTTTAATATTGCTGGTTTATTTTATGTCTTTGACTGTTTTTATTGATTGTATGAAATCTGCACTTTTATGATTTTAATTAATCGAATAAAGTGTTTTCTGACTGACTGACTGGCTCTAAGTGTTGTTATTTACAATTGTTTTTACGTTGTTTTATTCTAAATTTCCTTTCCGTCTGTTCTTTTTCCCCAATCTTTAATTGTTTTGCAGGCCATATGTATCTCAGGCATTTATGAATTTTGTCCTGATGATGATCCTATTATTTCGATAAAAGGATCGAAACGTCGTCGACTCACTTTACACCGCAAACACAATTTTATTTTTGAAATATAAGTGTAACGGTGTCTGTTCGTATTCTGCTTGTTTCACTGCTTTTACCGCATGCAATCTCGTCTGCCTTGCCTGAATGTTTGTGTTCGTTTCTTTATGTTCAATGTAATGTGCAGGATGCAGGACTGTGTCCCACTTTATTTGTTCTCACAGGTTCATAATTTATAATCATTAAAATCTCACTGTCCAGCTAGACAGTAGGAATATAGCACCGATTCAAGTCTATGTTGATTGTTTTCTTTGTACTAAATTTCTGTCAAGGCCCACTGGTCCTAAAAATATTGATACCCAAGGTCCTTGGTTACCTTTTTGGGTACCCTTGTTTTGTAAAAACCTGAAATTATTCTGGCACAACCAAAGTTTCCAGTTCCATCTGCCTCTGCTAAGGAGATCAAAGAGTTTTGCAAGGCAATTCTCCATCTTTTTGGATCCTTTCTGACTCCTTCTGGCTTTCCTGTGGGCCCCACAGAACCTAGAGATTCTCCACCTGGGGTACTGCCACTGAGTTTCCCCTCTGCGCCGCTGGACCCTCCAAGTCCGTAATGGGCCGCCTCCACTATCAAATCCACCTCTGACGCCACAGTCCACGATGGCACCCAGCACATCAATACATATGCTGACAGTGGACTCTGGAATTTAAGGTCCTAATTGTCCTCTCTGACATCAAGTCTGCGCTATTTGACCCAAGTCGAAGTTTTGCCCAGTCGCTGTTGAATCTCTATTTCCTCCACTTGATCTGCATCCATAATGACAAATGCACATGCTGCATCCCCCCATTTGGCACAGATTCAGATAATGATTATGATGTTGATGATGATGATGAGATTGGTCAACCTAGAGCATTGGTATGACACCCTGAAGGAGGGTAGGGGCCTTGATAACTCCCCCGAGTCCAGTCTGCTCTCACCACCAGGCCCTGCCACTTAGGAGAGGGCTTCCTCTATGTGTTATGTGTGGGACGGCCAAAGTCCTTGACCTCCAACTCTGTACCAATGTGTGAGAAAGTTTCCTCTTTCTGCATGGTATACCCCCACGTTTTGCTGAGTTGCTGATGTTCTTTCAGTGTGCCCTTGTCTCCAGCTAATCAGGAACCCAGGACCTATGTTCCTTCCCAAATTCAAATTTATTTTATTTGATTTAGTTCTCTACTGAGAACAACAAATAATTCAATAAAACATTAAAATTACATTCGTAATTAATAATATTTGTAAACACTGATGTTAATACAAATTTAAAAAAGTTTTAAAAAATGTAAACAGGTTATAGTATACAAATTCATTTGGGGGTGATTTGAGGATGGAAATCAAACTCTGTACATTCGTGGAATTACACTTTGTTTGAATTGGATTTAAAAATCGCTTTCTGGCGACTACTACTGTGGAATTGTGACAAACGAACAAAATGTGCATTATGTCTTGAACTCCTCCTTTGCAAAGGTCACATAAGTTACTAGAATTATCATCATTTGTCCATTTACAAATTAAAGATTTAAGAGGGAGAATCCCAAACCGAAGTAAGATCATACAACGCCGGGCACCATGTCTTAAAGTAAAAGTAAGGTATTGTTGCCTTTGTTTAAATACAATTGAATCGGCATAGACCTTGTAACATTGCAATTTTGTACAGTGCTGGAAGTCGAGATCATAAGATATCCTTGGAGTCAAATGTTTTGAGAAGTTTCAAATGTGCCGGGGTCCAAGTTCTCAACAGATCAACTGTACATTCGGACAACTTCAATGCAAACATTAAATTTCGATAAAAGACATATTTTGAAGATCCTTCGTCAAAGATTTCCAGTTTTAGTAGAGCTCTTAAATTACCTTGTTCAGCATGTAAAATGTTATATGCCCATCGAATAATACTAGTGATTCCTCTAGCGTATGTGCTGGTTAGAGAAAACTCAAGGCGCAGGGCCTGCACAGGTACAGCTTGAGACATTTTGGTTAATTTCCGAAGAATCTTACTTTTTTTGAGTTGTATTGGATGCCAATGATTTATTGGGATATGCTCAAGGGCGTATGAAAGAACTGGAGGGATCTTGATACTATAAACTTGTAAAAGGGTTGAGAAGTGCCTATGCCCAGTGGAGGAGTATAATCTTTGGAGTGCCCCTGCGTGAGCATCAGCTTTGTTAGCCAGGTGCTGGAGATGAGAGTGATTTTTTTAAAGTTTGAGAAAATATACGACCGAAGTAGATATTCGTTCACTGTTTCTAATGACTGCCCTCCTAAGGTCCAGTTGTATTTGTTCCTTCCCTAAAACTGCATTGAAGCCTAAACCCAATTGGCATTTCTGGCCACATGTCAGCCCCTGGTAAATTGTACCACAGGTACCCAGGGCACTGTGACCAGAGAGGCCTCTAAGGGCTGCAGCACTTATTGTGCCAAACCTTAGAGGTCCTGTACCCTCACACTCACACACTGCCTTTGCAGGCTGCGTGTCTTGGTGCGGAACAAAGTGAAGAGTCGACATGGCACACATCCCTGTGTGCCATGCCCACAAAACCACTGCCCTGGCATAGATCAGTCACCCCTCTAGCAGGGTGCACTATGCCCGTGGTGAGGGTACAGGTGCATGAGCCCTGTACCCCTATGGTGCCTAAGTCCATTCTTGGGCATTGTTAATGCAGTGCTGCCATTAAGAGTATATGCTGCTGGGAGTTTGTCATTACGAACTCCACAGCACCATAATGGCTCCACTGAAAACTGGGAAGTTTGGTATCAAACTTCTCAGCACATTAAACCCACACTTATGCCAGTGTGGGATTTAATGTAAAATGCACAACAGAGGGAAAGTTAGGGATGCCCCCTGAAACTCTACCAACTTCTAGTGCCTCGACTGAGTGGCTGCTTAGGCTGCCACCAACAGACCTGTTTCTGGACCCCTGGGTTGATAGCCTGCTGCTCTCGGGGGCCTGAAACAATGCACATTCTGGGACGAGGTGTCAAGCCTCCTCCCCTATGATGGGCAGGGTTCACGAAGGGGAAGCTTCAAAGGCATGCCGCCTTTGTGAGCCTCCTCAGACCATTTGTTGCTTTCAGCAGCTGGTCCCCACTAGTTCTACCCCCCACTTTGGGCGGGAGAGCCGGCGGGAAAAACAAGTGAGGGAAAGAGGTGTGCCCACCTCTGCCAACTCCACCCCTCAGGTGGGGGAGGTGAGGTGAAGCCTCTTGAGGATAGGGGGACCCAACCAACCAGAGACAGGCTCCTGCCCCCTTCCCACAGGAGGGTGGCACGATAGGGGGTGTCCCCACCCCAGGTAAGGGACCCATTGGTCCCTGCCCTTTACCTACCTGTAACACCCCTAAATCTAGTATTTATGGGGCACCTTGAACCTTGCTTCCTCAGATCCAGAAACGACAAGAAGAAAAGAAGGACCGAACAGCCGTGCAGCCAGCTAACAAGAGGAAGACCCCCACTGACTTTGCCCCAGCCCCACAGGCCTGTCTCCCCTCGAACCTGCTCCTGCGAAATCCTGGTGTGTCCTGCAGCCAGCAACCTCAAGAAACCCGGAGGACCTGCCTGCCTTCACTTCTAAAGACTGCATCTCCCGTGAACACTGGATTTGTTCAAACTGCAGCTTCTGGCACCAGCCTGAGAAGGCAAATCCAGCCCACTCTGCACCCGCCGAATCCGGCCCTTGCTCGATTGGAAATACACCACGAGGAGGTCAGCCTGCGATCCTGACCTTGAGATCCGGCGACCCCTGACCTGCCTCAAGCCACCACCCGATGCCTGCAGCCTAAATCCAGAAGGCCCCCCCTAACCGCGACCAGGAGCTGGTAAGAAGATCCGACCCCAAAAGGCACCCCTGCACCAGACACCCCACGGCCTTGGGTGCCCAAACCGATGGTGCCTAACCAACCCTTAACTTCCTAACTTAACTCTCCAAGTGGTGGTCGCAACCAGAAGTCCTTTGTCTCCCTGCCTGCAGTGCTTTTGCAAACCGGAGGTTCTCCATGGAAAACAACAGGGAGCCAGATGTTAAAACAGCACGCTGCACCCGGCCACCCCAGTGCCGCTGAGGGTGCACCTTTTATGCTACTTTGTTTCCCCATGTGCCCTGACCGTAACCTTAGCAGCTTTGCTTCCACAACCCAGTGGCTTGCTTGCTAGCAGCCACCAACCGAAGGCCCCGAATCCCCTATTGGATAGCATTGGGCCTCAACACTCTGCACCCGGCCGCCCTAGTGCTGCTGAGGGTGTAACAGTGCATCACTGACCCTGGGGGGACCCTTGAGTCTAACCACAGAACCTTAACTCCCACAGTCGATTACTTACCTGTGAACCATTAACTTGTTTTTCCTCCATAGGATAACATTGACAATTTTCTTCCCAAACGTTTCTAAGTGTGGAGTTTTAAAATCTAAAAATATTCTTTAAAAGTCGCACTAATAATGGCTCTTATGTCCCCTCGAGAAGCGGCCATCACACAGAGATTTAGGCTGATACAGCTTAGGATACTCCACCGATCATACATCACAGGGAAAGTTTTTGCGTGAATAGGAGCTAGACCTGATGATCTTTGTATGAGGGGGTGTGGACAACAGGCCATATTTGACCATACCTTGTGGAGTTGCCCAAAGATACATGCCATATGGGCGGGAGCTTCAGAACACATGCAGGCAGCCTTGGGAAAGGACATAGTGTTAAAACCACAACTGGGACTGTTGAACATGTGGGAGGCGACTGACCTCACGGAAGTCGAACAACAATTCACTACATTGGGATACACGTTGGTGAAACGAGAGCTGGCTAGAGGATGGGGAGGGGGAGCGAACCCACCACTCGTTACCCTGTGGGCCATAGAATTTGATAGATGCATGCTGGCAGAGACTGAGGTTTTTAAGGCTCGGGTGCCCCAAGAAATGGCATATGAAGTGGCCGCATTGGAATAAATACCGAAGGGATCCCTGTGTGTCGCCTACTGTTGAAATGGAGATGCATAGACCAGCGGGACAGGAAGGTAATGTTTAATATGCAATGGGAATAAATGTCTGCTTGGTTACAATGTTGATTATCTTGAACTTGTCGTCCAATCATGTATGTATGGCTGTGATTGAAACCATTAAACAAATTTAAAAAAAAAAAATCGCACTAATAACCACAACGTATTTACTTACCTGTTTGCAGGAAATGTCCCAGTGCTGAATCTAGGTATCCAGCACTGAGTTAGAAAAGTAACTTACCTGTAATTTACTGAAAAAGCCTATTCATTTTAATGTACTGTATTTGCTAAGTATTGCAACCTACTGCATCCCTGTAAATCAAACCAAGTACAATTCCTATTGCATTTTCAAACTGTCCTACAACCAGCAAGTTATTACTGTAAAGTATTTAATGCTTACCTGTGCCGGCTTGCTTGGTTCTAAAAATAAAACAACAGTATATATTTTTATACAAAAACGGTTGGCCTAGAATTCAGTTCTTGAGATTGTGAATTCATTTGCTGACTGAGTGTGTACATCAAATGCTTAACACTGTCCTCTGATACTGTCTTACTGCTCGACCACTCTACCACAAATAGAGAGTAAGGTTCAAGTCAAGCCAAGTCAAAGCAGTCTTTATTTTGATCATTCCGATTATAAAAGACACAATATTATTAACAGTATTACATCATGACTGAAAATATAAGTAAATATACTTACAAGAGTTAAGATACAGTAAATACGTTAGGTAATAGACAATGTTACTATGTATGTACAGTGTGCTATAAGAATACATTTAAAAACATTCTTATAAAATGTTAAAAACGTAGTAAAATTGATAAAAAATTACTATGATTTTATAGTGCAGTAAGTACATCGCTCTGCCAACTTGGCTTAGCTACCATTCGAGTATATATTTCCTTTTCGACATAATACACAGGCATTCTGCAGAGTTTAGGAAAGCATAATCTGAATAACTATCAGACATGGCTCTATAATATGAAGTTTTTGATGGATACATCTGCCAGTGGATTCCTCACCTTGTGAATATCCCCTGCGCCAGCAACATTTGGAAACTTTTGTAGCAGTCCACGCCGATGAGGTCGAAGACGACGTCACAGAGGCACGGCTCCGCTCGCGACTCCGCTGACGTCACCGGCTCCATAAGAAGACCTCCTCGGCGTGATGACGTCAGTTCCCTTTTTTCCGCGCCGACGACGCCAACGGATTTCGGGAATCGTTACTGGTAGCTTTACCTGTTACTTTGTGTTTATTCTGAAGATTCTCTGTCTTTCTTCGAGAATGTCGACAAGGAAGTCTGGTTTTAAGCCTTGTCGTGAATGTGGCAAGCACATGTCCATCACTGACCCGCATGACGATTGCGTTTGGTGTTTGTCCTCGGACCATGACGTTGGAGGTTGTTCGAGTTGCAGGAAAATGAGCTCGAAGGCTCTTAAGGAGAGAGAGGCAAAGCTCTTTATCGCCCGGATGAAGAAAAAGGAGAAAAAAGGTAGAAGAAGATCCAGGTCGAGGTCGGCTTCCAAGTCGACTTCGGGACATGCTTCAAAGAGCAAGAAGCATAAGAAGAAGAGGAGGCATTCGTCGCATCATAAGGCTTCGAAGTCGAAATCGCCTGCTCGGCGTCGAAGGGAGTCAGTGTCTCCTTCTCCTGTCCCGGCTTCGCCTCCGGTTCCATCTTCTCCGGTGTCTTCGCCGGCTCCGGCTGAATCCCCGGTGCCGGCGTCCTCTCCGGCGCCGGTGCCATCTCCAGATCCTGCAAGTCCTCGGGCTCCGTCTCCGACTCCGGCCCAGGATGAGGATTGTCAGGCTCCGGGTGAGTCTGTGACGCCGCAAGTTCCACCGTCGGCGCCGGCAGGCCCGAGTCCGGTGTTACCTGACCAGTATCCGGCTTTCCCTAATCCAGGTCAGGACCCCTCGCATTATCTCAATGCAATGTACGGGGTGTTCTCTCGGGCCATGTATACCTCTGGTGCACCTATGGGTCCGATGGCTTTCAATCTGGGTGTGCCGCAGGTTTACCCTCAAGCACCATTTATGCCGTTCTTCCCAGCGACGCCGTCTTGGCAGATGCCGGCGCCGAGAACATCGACGCCGCTTCCCTCTTCGCCGGCGCCGACTCGACCTCGTTCGACGCCGGCTGCTCCAGCTGATCTGCGTTCGACGCCTCTGCCGGCGCCGTCGGATTCGATCACGGCGCCGCCGACGCCGCAGGTGCGGATCCGTTCAAGAAGGGAGGCGCAGAGTGCTGGAGGAGAGACGCTTTCTGATGGATGAGGCTGAAGAGGGGGAATTGGTCGAATCTGATGAGGTGTTCGACGAATTGAAGGAGGCAAGTGGTCTGGATTTGTCTCCGGAGTGGGAGATCACTCCGCCATCGGATGAACCCTCTAAAGACGCGGCACCCTATCATGCTGTAATTAGAAAGGCTGCAGAGTTGTTGGACCTTCAATTGCCATCTACTGAATTCAAGTCCAATATTTTAACTGAGGTGTTACATTCTCCAACTGCGGTCTCAGAGCCTCTGTTGCCTTTCAACGAAGCAATTTTGGAACCTGTGCTGGATGTATGGCGCAAGCCTTTCTCAGCTCCTGCAGTCTCCAAGGTAGTCGCAAGAAGGTATAGGGTGGCTCCAGGGGATCCTGAATTTTTATCTTCACACCCTTCACCTGAAAGCCTAGTAGTTCAGGCGGCTTGTTCTGGACGGTCGAAAGGGGCATTTCCTCAAGTCCCAGGGGACAGGGAGGCAAAGAAGGTGGACCAATCGGCCAAGAAGGTCTTTTCATCAGCCAGTATGGCATTAAAATCTTCAAATGCGACTTGTCTGTTGGGACGCTATATCCATGCGCTTATGGACTCTGCTAAAAAGTTGGCGCCAAAACTGCCAGAGGAGGATAGAGGGGGCTTCAATGAAGTTCTATCGGATGCCCAGGCGGCTGCTCGCCAGGTTATACAGAGTGGCCTGGATACAGCAGACTCAGTTGCCAGGGTCATGGGGTCTTCAGTTGCCACCAGGAGGGGTGCATGGCTAAAGTCCTCCGAGTTCTCTTCGGATGTCCAGTCAACTTTGTTGGACTTACCTTTTGATGGGTCTGGTCTGTTCGGGAAGAAGGCTGATGCTGCTCTCGAGCGCTTCAAAGAGAGTAAGGCTACGGCTAGGTCGTTGGGCCTTCAATCCCAGCCGAGGGGTACTTTTAAGAGGTACAGAGGCTTTGGAAGGGCGAGTTTTCGTTCCTACAGACCAACCCAGCAGCAGCAGCAGCAGCAAGGCTCTCTGTCCAAGGGATATAGAGGAAGACTTAGAGGTTGCTCACGTGGCCGTCAACTCTCCTCCTCCTCTTCCTCTTCCTCAGCCCCTCCCACCACCGCAAAGCAGCCCTAGATTCGACATTCCGGATCATGCTGGTCCTGTGGGGGGCCGGCTTACCCATTTTCTACAAGATTGGGAATCTGTAACTACAGATCTCTGGGTTTTAGATCTTGTAGAAAATGGGTATGCCCTTCCCTTTCGGGAATTCCCTCCAAATTATCCTCCTTGCCAAGGGGCTTGCTCGGAGGACCACCGTCTTCTCCTGCAGATGGAAGTCCTGAAGTTGTTTCAGAAAGGTGCGATAGAGGTGGTCCCAGAGCAGGAGAGGGGTCAGGGATGCTACTCCCGGTATTTTCTGATTCCGAAAAAGGACGGCAGATTGCGTCCGATATTGGACCTCAGGATCTTGAATCTTTATCTGAAGCAAGAGAAGTTCAAGATGCTCACCCTTGCGCAGGTTCTTCAGGCGCTGAATCAGGAGGACTGGATGGTGTCGCTCGACTTGCAGGATGCGTATTTTCACATCCCCATTCTGAAGTCGCACAGGAAGTATCTCCGGTTTACGGTAGGGTCGCAACATTATCAGTTTGCGGTCCTCCCGTTTGGTCTTACTTCGGCACCACGAGTCTTCACAAAGGTGATGGCGGTGGTGGCAGCCCATCTCAGAAGGTCGGGGATTTCGGTTTTCCCTTATTTAGACGACTGGCTGATCAAGGCGGAGTCGTCAGGGAAGGTGCTGCTCCATCTGCAGGATACAACTCGGCTGTTGTACAAATTGGGTTTTTCGATCAATGTGCCCAAATCTCACCTGGTTCCCTCTCAGCGCAACCTGTTCATAGGTGCGGTACTGGACACTACTGTGTGTCGAGCATTCCCTCCTCCTCAAAGGATTCTCGACATACAGGAAATGATTCCTTTATATTTCAACGGAGCGGTCGTTCCAGTTCTGAAGGTCCTTCGCCTGCTCGGTCTGTTCGCCTCCTGCATCCTGTTGGTCAACCATGCACGCTGGCACATGAGGGCACTCCAGTGGTGCCTCCGCAAGCAGTGGTATCAGCACAAGGGAGATCTCAGGGAGTCTGTGAGGATCTCCAGAGAAGCTGCAGCGGATCTGTCTTGGTGGAGCGTGGAGGGCAATCTGTCCCAAGGAAAGCCCTTTCATCTACCTCCATCGGTGACCACAGTGATAACGGATGCATCCACTCTAGGGTGGGGTGCTCATCTGGGGGATCCGGTCTCCGGAGGAAAGGTTGCTGCATATCAACCTTCTGGAATTACGGGCGATACGTTTGGCACTCAAGGCCTTCCTCCCTTCCCTTCGCGGTCAGTCTATTCAGGTCCTGACGGACAACACTACCGCGATGTGGTATATAAACAAACAGGGAGGAGTGGGGTCTCTTTGTCTCTGCAGAGAGGCCCTGCGTCTATGGTCCTGGGCTCAGGACCATCAGATTTGTCTGATGGTGAATCATCTGGCCGGTGTTCTGAACGTGCGTGCGGACAGTCTCAGTCGGCAGTTTTCCGCCGACCACGAGTGGAGGCTCCATCCGGAGGTGGTTCGTCACATCTTTCGGACGTGGGGAACTCCACGGGTGGATCTGTTTGCCACCCGCGAGAACGCGCACTGTCCGTTGTTCTGCAGTCTCCAGTATCCGATACAGGGAGCGTTGGGGGATGCGTTTCAGTTGAGTTGGGGCTCTCGACTCCTTTACGCGTTTCCTCCCATACCCTTGATTCCTCGGGTTCTGAGGAAGATTCGCCAAGACCGGGCCCAAGTCATATTGATCGCCCCGGATTGGCCAAGAAGGGTGTGGTATACAGATCTTCTCCATCTCTCCTCGTGCCCTCCGCTCCGTCTCCCTCTGAGGGCAGACCTCCTCTCGCAGTCGGAGGGGCAGGTTCTACACCCCCACCTCCAGAGCTTACACCTTCATGCCTGGAGATTGAACGGGGCAACCTGAATTCTTTCTCTCTCCCTCCAGATGTGGTGGATGTTATTTTATTGGCCAGGCGACACTCCACCAAATCCATATACTCCTATAGATGGTCTAAATTCGTTCTCTGGTGCGGAGAGAGGTCAATTGATCCCTTGAAGGCTCGTTTGTCTAACATTCTGCAGTTTGCCCTTTCTCTTGCTCAGCAAGGCTTTGCTGTGGCTACTGTAAAAGGATATTTATCGGCTTTGTCGGCTTTCCTATGCCTGCCGGATCAGCCGTCCTTATTTAAATCACCTATTGTGCTTAGGTTTCTTAAGGGCCTCACGAATAAATTTCCTCCTACTCCTTTTATTGTACCTCAATGGGACTTAAACCTTGTACTGACTTATCTTATGGGTTCTCCCTTTGAGCCCTTGCATAAATGTCCCTTGAGACTGTTGTCTTTTAAGACAGTATTCCTCATTGCAATCACCTCGGCAAGGAGGGTAAGTGAGCTTCAAGCTCTTAGTTCAAAGCCCCCATTCTTGACTGTGCATGCTGAACGAATGGTGCTCCGGACCAGGGCTGCATTTTTGCCTAAAGTGGTAACTCCCTTCCATCTGGGGCAATCCATTACCCTTCCTGCTTTTTATCCTCCCCCTCACCCTTCCAAGGAGGAGGAGAGACTTCACCGTTTGGACCCTAAGAGGGCGGTGAGCTTTTACCTGGACAGGACGAAGGACATCAGAGTTGATGATCAGCTCTTCGTGGGCTTTGTTGGCTGCAGAAAGGGTCGTGCGGTGCACAAGCGCACCCTGTCCAGATGGATTGTACTATGCATCAAGATCTGCTACTCCCTAGCTGGTAAGGAGCCTCCGGAGGGTTTGAGGGCTCATTCTACCAGGGCAAAGTCTTCTACGTCTGCTTTATCTAGGGGTGTTCCTGTGGAGTACATTTGTAGGGCGGCAACTTGGGCCTCCCTCCACACCTTTGCAAAACATTATTGCTTGGACACCGAGGTGAGGAGGGACGGACATTTTGCGCGATCCGTCCTTAAGGACTTTCTGGTGTAGAAGGGTGGACACCCTCCTCCGGGAGTGGGGACTGCTGTGGAATCTATTCACAAGGTGAGGAATCCACTGGCAGATGTATCCATCAGAAGAACAAGTTACTTACCTTCGGTAACGCTTTTTCTGGTGGATACAGTATCTGCCTGTGGATTCCTCACTGACCCACCCGCCTCCCCGTTGTCCATCCTTCTATACCTGTGGTTCTATGCCTGTGATTCTATTGATGGTGTTTCAAATGTGTTTATCGCTGTCAAAGGCATTTTGTTATTTCTTGTGCTTTGTTACTTATTTTCCACACTGTGTGTGTTGATATGCTTTTTGTATACTGTGTATACTGTGTATATATATTGCTGTCAGTCCGTCCGTGTGCCTCGAAGGCACGGAAAAAAGGGGCGGAACTGACGTCATCACGCCGAGGAGGTCTTCTTATGGAGCCGGTGACGTCAGCGGAGTCGCGAGCGGAGCCGTGCCTCTGTGACGTCGTCTTCGACCTCATCGGCGTGGACTGCTACAAAAGTTTCCGAATGTTGCTGGCGCAGGGGATATTCACAAGGTGAGGAATCCACAGGCAGATACTGTATCCACCAGAAAAAGCGTTACCGAAGGTAAGTAACTTGTTCATTGTGTACAACAGATGTAATCACAGTTCTCGTTAAGTACGATTGCCATTCATTGATTCTTAAGTCTTAAAATTTTTAGCTCGAATACCCCACATCCAGTTAAAAAATGTAGCCATGTCTATCACTATGGGCTCTTGTGTATTGGTCTTTAGTATTCAAAGTGCTAGAACACTAGATCTGGTGCCCAAATTGGAGCAGATTGGCTTTAACATTTGTCCTTGGGGAGCTTGTACGCTGGGCAGACAAATAAAATGTGGGGAATTGTCTCAACCTGGTCAGGGCAGGAAACACATTTGTTATCAAATGGACTATGCCATTTGTGTGTGAACGATTTAACGGGGCTTGTACCCACCCTGAATTGGTGGAATCGCTTCCCGTCACAGGGTTTGGATATAAAATCCCAGTGATCCTCAAACAAGGTATCGTATTTGTGCTAAAAAAAAATGCCCAACAGAGAGGTGCTCTTTGTGGATTTCAGACAATTTATTTTAACCATATTCCAGTATGCTTCCTTAATATATTTTTTGGACGGAAAAAACTGCTTTCCGGGTCTTCCCACAGAAGGCTCAACCCCATATTTCCCAGTGTGCACTTTATCGTTTTTAATCAAAGAATCCTACTCGATAGAACTGCCCCTCTGACATCTTTTAACGCGTTAGCGTGAAATGACAGCTCTGGGGTAGACCAGAGCCTTTTCAAGTATGCTAGGGGTCTGTAGCGTACTGTCTTCTATGGTACAGCAACCCAGATCTAGATATTGGGGCTTAAGTGGGGTAGATTGCGGGAGGCTGGTAAGGGCTATCACAAATTTGTTCTGGGCTGTAGCTAAAGGTGTCAAGTTATCGAAGCCCCAGAGCTCAGCACCATACGATATTGAGGCCCTAACCGAGGTGTCACATATCTTTAATGCAGGGCCTACCGGCTTTGTTTGTGACAGCTTCTGTTCTTTCAGTAGTGCCCCTGCCAGTTGTGCATGCTTAAGGGCCATTAGGTCAATCTGAGGCTTCCCGTTTAGCTTCCTGCCCAGTGTAATCCCCAAATACGTAAATACGTCAGTTTGTTCAAGTTGGACATTATTCATGAAGACTCTCCCTTTGGTCGCTTTGCGTTTGTGGAGAACCATGAATTTGGTTTTCTCCACATTAACCACCAGCTCATGTTCTCCACAAAAATCCTCTATTCTTTCCAGTGCACACTGCAACCCTTTCTGTGTTTTTGAAATAATGAGGGTATTGTCAGCAAACATAAGTATGGGTACCTTCATGCCAGCAAGGGCGTGAGCGTCAGTTGGGTGGGTGGTAAAATAGTTAACAAGGTAATATCTAACTTTAACCTCTGCCTACCTCTGTGGTCACCTGGACTCTGTACACACTATACCTCATTTTGGTGTAGTATATATAGAGCCATTTTCCT
The DNA here is from genome assembly GCF_964204655.1 of Triturus cristatus. NCBI lineage: Eukaryota > Metazoa > Chordata > Amphibia > Caudata > Salamandridae > Triturus > Triturus cristatus. The sequence goes on along the minus strand of NC_140588.1, from coordinate 19,091,110 downwards.
ACACAATGTACTCGCTGAGGTTCTTCAGTCGGGGGACACATCTACTGAGACCCTCTTAACATTTAACATGGACGTAACAGACATTTTGTTGGGGGTATGGGCTAAACGTTGCTCTAGCCCCCGCCCGATCAATTGCCAAATTGCACATTGCCACTGCCCCACTGGGCGATCCTGCAGTTTTCCTCTCTGCACCCCTCACCTAAAAGCTTGATGGTGTGGGCTTCTGCAGGCAAGACTAGTCCCAATACATCCCTGATGATCTACCCCGATAGGGAGCCAAAACTGGTGAAGATGTTCGGGAAGAGAGTCTTTTCATCCACTAGCTTCATGCTCAGGTCAGTAAATGCCAGCTGCTTGCTGGGTTGCTATTCTCACGCCCTTTGGGACTCTTTAGCTCAAGTCCTCCCATATGTCCCTGGTGACCTCTCACCAGTCCTCGCCCAGGTCATACAGGATGTTTGCAACACAGCCAAGTTGACAATTCACTGTGGCTTCGGCACCGTAGATTCCTTAGTGTGGGCTATTGACACCAGTGTCGCCATTTGTGAGGGTAAGTGAAGGCAGTCCTGGAGCAATCAGGGGAGCCCTTTGAGTCGATAAAGTCTTCGGGGGACACACAAGCCAACGGGCAAGGGATCGCGAAGACGCCTCCTTGAGGAAATGCTTCACAGGAGCCCACGGTCACTTGGGACGGGGTAGGCCTCTGATTTTCGCTCCACAACCTGCTGGAGGCTTGGGCCACAAATGGTCCAATGCACAAGTTCGTGGAACGTCGTGAAGGGGTTGCACTCGACAATAGTGCACTGTACCCGGATATTGCTGTTCCTAGTCACTCGTGGGGTCCACTCGCCTCAGCTCTGCTGGAGACTCACAATGGCCGTCGAGAAGTCAGGAAATCCACTTCCGGGGCTGCAGGTACTTCGGACTCCGGCGGGAAGGTTTGTGACCGTTGATTAAGGTTTTTGGTGCCTGCCAAGCAGGGGAGTCATTCCTTGACTCCAAGGGAGATTCTTCTGTCTTCCAAAGGTAGTGGAACGTCGAAGGGCCAGGATGCTTCTTTGTAGAGCGTCGTCCAGGGTTAGCTGTTTTGCAATGGCAAGGTTTGCTAGCTTATACTGAAGATAGGGGAGGGAATAGCTCTATGACCACTCCTCTAGGAGGGTCAGGGTAGGGGGTGGTTACACACACTTCCCTTTGTCCAGTTTCGGGGCAGGTAGCCCCTGAACCGGTTTGAGCTGGCATATGCACAGAGGAGCCTACTGCTTCCCCAGTGCAGGACTTCAAAGCACTCTAGGAGTGCACCCACCCACCCCCACTACACTAAACCCTGTCTGGAAGGTGGTGACACCTCCCTGTGACAGGATTCCTTTTGTTGGGCTTCCTACACTGCGGGTTTGTCAGCAGCAGGAGGGCAGCCCAGTGTCTGTGGTGGTGACATCCATTTTGTGATGCCAGGGCTCTTTCAGATTTCTACCGTGTTACCACAGTAGGTACATGTCATCCCCTCTAGAAGGGTGGGATCATGCTCCCAGGGTATGATTCCAAGATGTTTTTTTTTTTTTTGTTTTTGTTTTTAAAAGTTTTTATTGAACAATAATTCGATTACAAGCACGGGCCTACAACCACCAGGGCCGGCCGCTAAGTACAGAATAAAATATACATTTATCAAAGCTGCAGTCGGTTCCCAGGGCTCGGCCCCGTATTGACTCCGGATAGTTCTAAAGGAACAGGAGACTTAAGTCCAACAAACACAAAGAACTAAAAGAAAAACAAAAGGCGAGGCATAAAGACAAACAGTGCAGGTCAGGCTTCCTCCGGGGAACTCCAGTTCAGACCATTAAGCAGCACGCGAAAGGAAGGAGTACCGGGAGGCTGGGGACGGGGGGGGGGGCCAAGGGAAATGAACGTCCATATGTAGTCATTCCAAAAGGTGCCCGGAACCGTCAAGGGTCAGGGGGACATGGCGATATCGGTGTCCACCAGGGGGGGCTTACAGATACCCCCGCGATATGCATTCCATTGCCCCCAGATTCTGCCCCATGCCCCCGGCTTACCACGGGCAACATACACAGTCTTCTCCCTGAACATACACCAGTCCATATTCTCCTTCCATACTGACACGGTGGGCGGCCGCTGGGCACCCCAAAGCTGCGCTATATCTCTCTTGGCAATCATGTTCCCCAGGGCCGCCCACCGAGTCTGAGCTGCGCTATAATCATTGGGCTCCCACACATTCAGAACACAGCGACGCACCTCCGGCAGCAGCACAACCCCAGTGACCTGTCCCATAACCGTATGTACCCGGCGCCAGTAGTCCGCCACCTCGCGGCACTCCCACAGGATATGGAGAAAGGTGGCGCTGAGCCCACAACCCCGCTTACAGAGCCCATCATCGGAATATCCCATCGAGACTAAGCGAGGACCCGTCACATACACCCGGTGAAGAATCTTAAGCTGTACCAACCGGAGACGGGCCGGAATGGCGACCTCCTTGGGGGACGACAGTGCAGACTGCCAGTCCTCGTCGTCCAATTCCACCCCATCCCCCGTCCAAGCCTCCCGAAGGCGCACCAAGAGGTCAGCCCGATGATTAATCAGTTTCTTATAAATTAAAGAAATAGTACTGTCAGGGACATGTCCGTCAAGTATGCGGTCCTCGAGGGGCGAAGAAACCGGGATCTTGGTCCCCTCTCCAAAGACTGAAAGCAGGGCGTGTCGAACTTGGGCATAGCGGAAGAACTCCCTGTCCGTAAGCTCATATTCGGCCTGAAGAGCCGCGAAAGTCTTAACCGCGCCCTTATGCCACAGGTCTCCCACTTTGCTGATACCAATCGTATCCCACTGGTCAAACCCCTTCGTAGTCCAGAGGCTCCCCAGGCGATCGGAGGCAAACAAAGGAGTAGCACATGTCAGTCGCTCACTCCAGCCCGTGGCCGCAGTGGCAGCCCTCCAGGTCCGCACCGCAATCTTAGTAGGGCCCGTAAGGGTCCGGCCAGCCGAGCGGGAGTAAAGCGCCCTGTTATAGTCCCCGCCGGGAAGCAGGCACTTGTCCATCTCATACGCCGGATTCAGGCCAGGCGCATACGTGGCATGGTTGATGGCCGAAAGCTGCGCGGCCCAATAATACCTGCGAATGTCGGGAAGCGCGATGCCCCCGTCGTACCAGGGGAGAGTAAGCTTAGCAAGAGCAATACGCGCCCGCCCGTCCCACACCAGTCTCCTCTGCAGGCTCTCCACCTCCCGAAAGTAGGCCACTGGGATGATGTCGAAGGAATTCTGGAGTGCATAGAGGAACCTGGGAAGGGACATCATTTTGAACAGCGCGGCACGACCCAGCGGGGACAGGGGCAGCCTGCACCACCGGGCCGTGTCCTCTCGCAATCGCCGAAGCGGACGCAGGAGATTCTGCTCATAGCGAGCCACCGGGTCCAGCGAAACGTATATCCCCAGGTACTTAAAGCCGCTCAGAGATACCTGGATCGGAAGCCGAGGCGGCAGGAGAGGAGGACCACCGGAGATCGGATAGACGCAGGATTTAGACCAATTGATCGTGAGGCCCGAATTATTCCCAAAGGAAGTCAAAACGTCAAAGAGGACGTTGAGCGACTGCCGCGGTGAGGTGAGATATAGGAGAATATCGTCCGCATACAGCGAAACCCGATCTTCAAAGCCCGGGGCCCACCGGATCCCCCTAAGCGAGGGCTCCCAGCGGAGCCAAGCCGCGAGTGGCTCCAGGGCGAGAGCAAAGAGCAAAGGGGACAACGGGCATCCCTGCCTCGTGCCCCTGCCGAGGGCAAAGGGCCGAGAGACCCGCCCATTCACCACCACCTGAGCCATGGGTCCCGTGTAAAGAAGCTTCACCCAGCCAATAAATCCTTCCCCAAAGCCAAATTTAGCCAAGACAGCCCAGAGGAATGGCCACTCGATGGTGTCAAAAGCCATCGTGGCATCCAAAGAAACCAGCACGGCCGGTTCGGAGAGGAGCTCCGCCCTGGCAAGGGCGCCGTGAAGACGCCGCAAGTTAAGAGCGGTGTTACGATGCGGGATGAATCCGCATTGGTCCGGATGAATAAGATCGCACACGACGCTCAACAGACGATTGGCAAGGACTTTCGCCAGGATCTTAGGCTCCGCATTTAGCAGTGAAATAGGCCGGTAAGAAGTACAGCGGTCTCGCGGCTTGTCCTCCTTGGGGATAACGACTATCGTGGCCAAACGCTGGTCGGCCGGGAGGGAACCCGCCGCCAGAGACTCACGGAACATGCGACTGAGGAAGGGCGCAAGCTTGTCAGGGCGCAATTTATATAGCTCCATGGGCAGACCGTTGGGACCCATAGCCTTGCCCGAGCGAAGGGAGCGGATCGCGGTCGCTATTTCATCCGCCGACAAGGGGGCGTCCAGCCGCTCACGGTCCTCAACGGACAGGCCGGGCAAGGCGATATCCCTCAAAAGAAGGCGAGAGTCGTCCTCATCCCTGTCAGTCACTGGGGAGTACACAGCCCGGAGGTGGTCGGCAAAACATTCCACAATCTCGTCAGGCTCCGTCACACACACACCATCCGCAGCACGCAACTCCGGGACCACACGATTCACTCTCTCCTTCCTGTCCAGCCACGCGATCAACTTTCCCGCCTTGTCCCCGGCATCGTACAGTCGACCCTGCTGCTCCCTATACATAGTTTTGGCCGCGTCAGTGACCAGGGACCTATACTCAAACTGTTTCAGGCTGAGGGCATGGAGCCCGTCCGGAGTGACATTCGCCTCCAAGGCCGACTCCAGCCCCAAGATGTCAGTCTCCAGCCTCACCACTGCCTCACTCTTGACCCTCTTAGCCACCACTATCTGGGAAAGGGCGTGTCCGCGGATCACGGTTTTAAAGGCTTCCCACAGGGACATTGCAGACGACACCGACCCCTCGTTATCCAGGAAGTATTGGTCCATAGCCTTGACCAGGCTGTCACGAGTCGTAGGGTCTCGCAGGTACCATGGGTTAATGGGAGCGATCCGCCCTGCAGACCGCGGCCCGGTGTCGAAAAGAAGCCACAGCGGAGAATGGTCGGAGATACCCCGCGCCAGGTGCCTGACCTCACGAATCCGACCAGTCTGCGCCGCGGGCATAAGGAAGTAGTCTAACCTAGAGAGACTCCCATGCGCCCCCGAGTGAAAGGTGAATTGACATTGGGTCGGATGCATTAATCTCCAACTATCCACCAGGCCGAAGGTATCCAGCATCCCACCCAGCCATGTCTGGGCAGCGGGGAGGGTCCTTGGTGGGTGACGATCCAGTTCACCCGAAACCACAGAATTAAAGTCCCCGCCCATGAGCAGGAGGCTGTCCGGAAGGTCAAGCAGCATTCGACCCAAGTCAGTGAAGGTGGAGTTCTGGAGGCCCGGGGGGACGTAAACTGAAACCAGGGCAAGGGGCTGCCCCTCCCACCTCCCAATCAAGCACACATAGCGCCCTCTGTCATCCGAGACTATCTTAGTGATCTCCACCGGAAGTGAGGTTCGCAGGAGAATGCCCACCCCCCTGGAACCAGTTGTGAAACCAGAATGGGCCACGAGGCGGTATCCCCCCCTGTTCATTGCATGACAAACATTGCCAACCAGATGCGTCTCCTGGAGAAACACCACATCAGGAGTCAAACGACGCAAATATTGCAGTACTACACCCCGCTTGATACGGTCCCCCAACCCATTGACGTTCCATGACATAAGCCTCAACCCGTCCCCCCCCATCCCCCCCAATAGATCAAGGGTCCCCCAGCCTGCAGCACAGTTCCCAAATGTGGACAAAAATCAGTACCTCGCCCTGTAAACAAAAAACACACAGCAAAACAACCCCACCTCCCCCTCAACCCCACCCCAGGACCAACTCCCCCCACCCTGCACCCCTGCGGGCCAAAAAACCCCCCCAACTTGCAGTGTGCCTGTCGCCCCTCTAACCCCATTCTACGAAAAGACCCCAGAGGAGGTAAGGGACCCGTCCCCGCCCGCCCCCCTCACTGGTCCTGGTTAAACACAATATGCAAGTGAAATAAGACCCGACTGTACAGTGCAAAACGGCAAAATCAAGGACCAAAAGTCATTCTAAAGGGGACCCGTCACCCGCGGTGCCCGCAGAGGGTCCGGGACGGCCACCTCCGTCCGGCAGAGAGTCCAGCCAGTCACTTGCAGCCACAGGAGAGTCAAAAAAGGCTGTCCGATCCCCATGTTCCACTCGGAGTTTTGCAGGGTAGAGCATCGAATACTTTAGGCCCAGCTCGCGGAGACGACGCTTCACCCCCTGGAATCCCATCCGTTGTTTCTGGACCAGTTGCGTGAAGTCCGGATAAAAATTGATGGTCGAGTTCTCATGACGAACCGGGCCGTGGGTCCGTGAGGCCTGCAGAATAGCGTCGCGGTCCCTGTAGTAGAACAGTTTGGCCACGATAGGCCTCGGGGGGGGCCCCCGGCCGTGGCCGACCGCCCGGAACTCGATGGGCCCGCTCCACGGCAAAGAACTTACTTAGGCCAGCCGGGGACAACTGTTTCAGGATAAGTTCCTCGACCACGAGGTCAACCGGGCGGCCGTCAGAGGACTCCGGTACACCTATGACGCGGATGTTGTTGCGTCGGGCCCGTCCCTCGAAGTCCTCAAGCCGCCGGGCCATATGATCGTTGACCACCCTGATGTCTCCAAGCGCGGCCCGCAGATCCGACACCTCCGCACCGAGGGTGGAGGTCCGTGTGTCGAGAGCCTGGACCCTCTCGTTAGTTTTGGAGAGGTCGGCCCGGATCAGGGTGACATCAATCGCGACAGTGTCAATCTTACGGGCCAGGGCCTCATATTGCGTCGCGATGGTTTCCCTAATGCCATCAATGGCGCCCATAATGTCCTGCAGGGATAGTTCCGTAGAGGCGGTCGCGCCTCCCTCCGCAGTATCCGAGGGGGGGCCAGCAGCGCCAGAGGGCCCCCTGCCCTGGGTGTATCGGTCCATGTTATTGCTCTGGACTGCTCCCCCGCGGAGGGAAGCCTTGGTCTTGCGGCCCTCGGGACCCCCTTTGCCCCCCATGTGAACACGGTCACTCAAGGGGACACCCAATCAAGAGGTGTAAGGGCACCAGCAAGAAGACCACAAAATGTCGGTATAGGGGGTCCGAGGCGATAGGCACTCTAGTAGCAGGTGAAAGAAAACCTCATTCAGAGGCCCAGGAAGCACCTCGCCACCCCGAGCGCACCCCCCTGCCGGTCTCCTGAAGTGCAAAACCGAAACCGAAAGTTGTGGATCGGCAGCTGGCACCGCGCTGAAGCCGCTGTTGTTCAATTGCAGCCCGGCCCCTCGGGTCACCTTCACCCCGGTCACCTCCGTCGGGTGGGTCCCAAAAGTTCCGACGGCGACAACTCAGGATTCCCAGGTCCGATTTGAGTTTTGAAAAGAGATATATGCTCAGCTGGTCTTTATCTCCCAGATTCCATAAGCCACGTCAGGATATTCTCAGGATAGATTCCGAGGAGCAGAGAGGGTCCGGGGAGCCCTGTGCTCACGCGACCATCTTGGATGCGTGCTAGGCTCCTCCCCGATTCCAAGATGTTTGACACCAAACACAACATGTTTTGATGCAGTTAGCACTAACCGGGAGGTTGTAATGCACTTAAGAGTATGTGGTTTAACCGCATCCACCATCAGCCACAGGGAATAGACCCTGCCAGCTGTAGAGGGTTCCTGCTCAGGCAGAGGCACCCCTCACATTGTAAACCAAGCAAGGGGTGGCTGATAGGTTTATATGTGTGTGTATGGTGAGATATAGGAAACCTATACCTCAGTGAGGAGTGCTAACACTACCTCACCCAGGCTGCAGTAGCAGGCCTGTGGTGTCAGATTTAGTCTGCTTCCCAGGGGTGGCATAATACATGCTTCAGCTCCTGGTAGGTCTGTGAAGTGCCTATGCCCTATACTAGGGGCTCATAAGGTACCACAGTATCCAATCACTAGTGCATCTAATATGCACACCATGTCATTTAAGGGAGAAAGCAGATGGGCTGGGGTCCTGGCTAGCAGGATCCCAGCCAGACTAGTCAAAAACCATCAAAACACCAGGAAAAAAGTGGGGGCAACCATATAGTCAGATTCCACCTTCCTACAATAAGCCAACTGGTTTTTGAAACCCGAGGTTCAGCAGAAATTGCATTTGTGAAGCAATTGCAATCTGTGGCTTGGCAGACCTTTGACAGACTTGTTGTCCTAGGTGACTATTGCAACAGAGGAATCACAGAAAGGGTTGGGAGCTCACATGATCAATCAAACACAAAAATTGGTGTGACGCCCTTTTTGGGTGCAATGGAATAATTTTCCTATGACACCTTTAGCTATTACCACCTACTGCTACACTCCCTCCACGTAAAATAAAGCTATTCCAAGAATTGGACGACGTAGGCTCAATCATGTAATGTGACATGCTTCATCATTTTCCACCTCGTTCCACCCTGGTAACGTGGTACTACCAGGGCTAACTTGACCTCAGGGTGGGGCTGACCTGAGGGAGTTCTAAGAAATTACTTACTTTTTGTGGATAAAACTTGGATTCAGTTCAAAGGGTAAAAAAGCCTTAAGATAATCCACAAAGTAGCCTTTATTTAGCTGGCATCCTAGGCTTATTTAAAAAACTTAGTGTTGTCAGAGGACGTATATGGTTGATGTGACCATTACGTGCTACTGACTGAACTTGCCAACATGTTTCTGCCCATTTAGTTGAGCTGAGTTGTCTCGTGCATTCATCAGGGCAGAGTCGAAGTATACCCTCACCAGTAGACTAATAGTGCAGGGCACCAAGAAAAGTATATAGAGAGGACCTACCTCTCTTGTAGAAAAACATCAGGCACATTAACTTGTTCAGGGGGAGAAAAATAAACATATATGTAGCAACGGCGGTGGAAAGATACACATGACACAACGCTAAATGGGAACATTCCCATCAAAGCAGTGTAGTTTTTCCTGCACAATGACAGTTCCAAACATAAAAACTTTTTTTAAAAATAACTGCCGTGACACAGTGGCAGAAATGCAGTCATTCACACAAAACATGCATGCAAAGGTGAAAACACTTGTGACTGTTGGTGCACCATATATCATCCCGCAACACATTATAATCATTACCTAATGTATAAAGGCTAATTGCTTCATAGTCTGTTCAGGGTGGACGTCTCCTCTAGTCAAACTCTGTGTGTGTGATCCCTTTATATGGTTACAGTAAAAGAGGGGGGGAGAAATAATAGCAGACAAGTGAATGTACACATAGTTATGGCTTATGTTAGTTCATATCCCTATCCGTTAATGTACAGTGCGGGAAAGCATATGAATATACTATTTCTCTGAATAGCTTATATCTTAAGTGACTTAGTGCATCAATATACAACGTCCACATTGGTCCTTCTGTGCCCCCATAGAACAGCTGAGTGGTAGCAGACGAATGGATCCAGTGGCTACTGCTATCTGAAGGCAAATGGGAACTCCACTTTATGTTAATGGGCTGTTTTTTTAACGGCACACCTGTGTCATTTCACAGGGAGGATTGTGATCCCAGAGAGTGGGATCGTTCATTTGGTTCCAGCTGGACACCCTCCCCGTAATCGGAGCATTTGGGCACGTCTGGCCGGTAGGAAAGGGGAACCTCCCTCCTTACTCCCGCAGCAGGCCCCGGGGTGTCCGCGCTCTGTAGCCCCTCATTGAGAGATGGTGAACAACCTCCAATATAGGAGCCATGGACTTCTGAAAGGCTGCAGTTCCCTTTGGCTGCCTTAGAATTCAAGGCAGCAGGAGTCCGTGAATCAGTTTTGCATGAAGTGTCTGGGGTTGCACCGTGACAATGGAAACAATGCATTATTATTTAGACAATCAAGGAAGAGCACAATCTTCCGTTGTCAACACTGGTTCAATAAATTATATCAGTAAGCTCTACGGAGAAGGCTAAACCTCATGCCAGAACCAGTGCGAGGGTCACAACTCGACCTGGTTGAATAGCTTTGCCGAAATGTGGAGTGATTAAAGAACAAAGTAATATTGGGCTAATTCACTATGCCATGCAATCAATCATAGAGACATAACTCAGTTGAGGAAAACAATGATATAGCCTAGGATGGAATCTGTTATGTCGTGGATTGTGGGCTCCTGAATGGTGTCGTCATGAGTCATTTGAGTCCTGTCGGAGACTGAAACATAAGACTTACGTTTGAGAAGAAAAACATAAATGTATTTTGGAGCTGACACTGTGTAGCAGGGAAGTGTGCATGGCACGTGAAACGTCTGGAAACCAAGGGTTATTTCCACGATGCTTTTTGTTTTTCATCTATGAAATCAGTTACTACTTTTAATTGTGGCTGAGATATGGTGCTAACGGAAGATTAATTTCTAATCTTGGTCGGCAAAAACTATATGTTTTGACATGTGGCTTTGCTTTCCTTAATTTACTAATAGGGCTTAGCGGCACTTGTAAAATTTCAGCGTTCACGTCGTCTTTTGGGGGTCTGCTATATTGTTGTCAAGGTAATTTACTATCTTTCTTTATTTCAGTAAGAGTTTTGCACATTTTGTCTAAAAACTAACTTTAGAATTTTTTTTCTTCAAGGTCTCTCTATTGGTTGTTGTGGAAATCGGTGTATTCCCTCTCATTTGTGGCTGGTGGTTGGACATATGTTCCTTGGTAAGAAACCAGATTCCTTCTCTATGTTTTCTTATTTGGAATATATTCAAACTTCTGTTTATTGATCCACTGCACTTATTTTTTGTTCTATTCGTAAGGTTCATTCACTTGCCATCTCAGAATCTTCACCAATATTTATAAATGGTAGGATATTCCGGCGTGTATAGTCACATCCCAGGACATTTTTGTAAACAATTATATTTACGGCTAAAGAAGGAATGATTAAACAAACACTTTTTGGTTTAATTTAAGGTGCTAATCAGATGCCGCACAGACGTAAAAGTGCTTATCATTTAATGACACAAGTTTCTGTCACCATTGACGCCTTGTGCCAGAAAAGTCCTTCAATTAAATTTTCCTTTCGCCCAGAGAGGGCCACCGAACACTTAAGACATTTTATGATTTGGACAGATTTGTAAACATTGCTGGACGATGGCAACCAAATGTAGAATGCAGGAGAGGGTAGGCTTCTGCTCTTATAAATAGGTCTCCCATTACACAAACCCGGCATTGCTTCTGACATTGTCTCCTTGAATCCCCTGTGAATCCCCTATGGTAGCTATTAAAGAAATTGAGAGCAGCATACAATTCTGTTCATACTCCGTTCGGGAGAGGGACTCTGATTTTCAGCAGGTTTGCTTATAGGTCATGCATGTCGGGGAGCATGACATAGGTAAAAAAAACAAATATATTTGCTTGTGTGTATATATATTCATACACACACGCACACACACCCCCCACACCCCCCACCCCCCTGTTCTAATATCCTAGAAAACCTATTGATTGCTGGACATACCTACAAGGGGAGTAGGAAGCATGTGCCCATGTAAATCTTTAATTTCAAATTGTATTTTAGCATGAAAAGCATCCTCTCATCGATTTTTGGCACGAAGATGCATTTAAACCCCAGTATCACAAAGAGCAGTCACTCATGTACTGTTGTTAATGTGCATTTGCAGTTAATTTGTACTGCAAATTGCACCATTTGTGGTACATTTGTACTGCAAATGGCATGTAATTAGGTGAGTTGGCATAATGGTTTAATTTTTCTGAATTTTACGTAGCAAGTGTAATGCAAAATACCCCAAATTATGTGAGACATGCTAAAGTAATTTAATTTTTGACAAGCCCTACTTGATATACTTATCAGCAAAGGATTCACCTTGATTTTGGGTCCGAGTCGTACTCAGTGCTTGAAGCCAATGTCCAGCAGGCACTGATGATGATGAAGAAGGCAACAGATTAATTGCCCCTTAATACTGAAGATGTATTCAATATCTTGACTTGCAAAATGCAGTGCGCTAGGCACAGCCATTGAAACAGAACTTGGCTCTTTATTTGGGCTGCTGACAAAGGAAAGTGCTTTATTTGTAGTGTTGATTTGGCTGATCGATAATACACTAGAATTGCAGTTGTCTACTATTGAGACAAAAAAATGTGTTAACTGAGATCCTTCAACCAGGGCTGGCTTCATCTGGGCCATCCTTGCTGAATAATGAGGCCTTTACTATATCCGTTATTGATGCCCTTTTAGCTTTATTGGCCCAGCCATCCACATGCCCACCAGTCATTTGACCTATATCTAGGTGGTATAGACCGGCTCCTGGTGACCCGGGCTTCCTGATCGAGTACCCTATGCCAGAGACCCTGATTATTGAAGCTTCATCAAGGAAGAACTGTATGTATTTTTTCATCCACAAAACTCCAGATTGGAAATCCAAAAGACTTGATGGTTTTGGAAAGAGAATATTTTCTGTGGGTAGTGTAGCACCTGGATGCATCAATTGCTGCTTGTCTCCTGGCTATATAATATAGCGCATTATGGGATGTGGGCAGTAAAACTTGCCTGCCATCTTCGAGGAACTTGGACTTTTTGTCCCAAACAATATATGATGGTCAGGCAAGTACGTGCTCTTGGCTGGTCTGGGCACTATTGACTGCATCGGCAGAGCAGTAGGTGCTGGTGTCATGCTCGGAAGGCATGTCTGGATGAGATCGACTGGGTTTTCTGGAGACAAACAGATGTAACTAATGGAAATGCTGTTCAATGGTTGTTGCACAGCCCATTCTCTGAGGCTCTTGACAACTCGGTATGCTTGAAGCCGTGATTGCTGCGCCAGGAGACCATACTTATATCTGCAGGGACAGCAATCCTCCAATTCCTACTACTTTTGTGCAGTGGCTGCCAAGCCACTGTAGTCTGTAACCACTGGTTCATGACTAGCCAGTAGCAGGCAGAGTATGGCAGTTCCTACCCTAGCTTGAGATTCATCACAATGGATCGGGTCCTACAGATTGGTCATAGGGGGATATATGCCCTGTCCTTTCTTCCCTCTCCACTCTACATTCCTCCCACACCATAGCACATCTCTGTGGAGTACTTCCTATCCTGATGGAGGAAGACCACCTTCTGTTGTCCAAGGGTGCCATTTAGAGAGGGTACAGGACTCGGAGGGTAGAAGAATGCTATTGACACTACCTCCTCATTACAAGGGAGGACTGAAGGCTTCAGTACTAATTTAGGCATCCCACTGTTTCTACCTTTCTGAGGAAGGGCAGGTTCAAAATGCTCCCTCTGGCTCAGATTCTGTTATCTCTGGATGCAGGGGACTGGGCGGTGTCCTGGTGCTTAAAGGACAAGTATTTCCCTATTTCCAACCTGTAGTCCGACATGGGTTACTTGTGGTTTAAGGGAAGGCTAGGCACATTTTCAATTTACCCTGCTTCCCTCTGGCATTACCTCAGCCTCTTATGTATTTGCAAAAGTGATGGTGGTGGTCTCTGCTCATCTCCAGAGATCAGGAGTACACACATTCCTGTACCTTTTGGCTGCTAATGGTGGGCTCGCTGCAGTCATTCGTTAGCCACCTTTGGATGACATCTGAACTCCAGATATTGGGGTACACCATCTACTAGCTGTGCTCCTACCAGAGCACCACGCAGTGAATTCCACTGGGCAATTCTAGATACAATTATATTTTAGCCCTTCCATCTACCGCAGCGAGACCAGTACATTCAGAATGTTTTGGGATCAATCATGAATTTCTTTGATACTGGCTCTGAGGTTACTTGGTATACTTTGCTTGGGTAGCGTCCTATTTCTGAACATCAGATGGAGCATGCGGGCCCTGCAGTGGACCCTCACACCACAGTGGGCCAGGCGTTAGAGCTGTCTTTCTAACTCCATTTGTGTCTCCGCACAAGATCTCCAATGGTGGCTGGCTGGCTACTCTCCCTGCCCCATTCAATGTTCACACTGGTGACAGATTGCCACTACTGAATTGGGGTGCCATATGGGAGAGGTGTACATCAGAGACTTCTGGTCTTCATCAAAGAGCCAGCTCCTTATCAGTCTTTTGGAGCTTTGGGTAATTAGTCTAGGATTGAAACCTTTTGAGCATCCTTCAAATGGGGGACTGCTGCACTTCCTTACAGACAACATGACAGCATCTGGTACGGTACCAAGCAGGGCGCTGTGTAGTCTTGAATACTTTGGACTCTGCAGGAGGGCAGGGTGCTACAACCACATCTCCACAACCTACACTTCCATGGCAGGAGATTGAGCAGTAGCAACTGAATGCGTTTAAATTGCTGACATAGATGGTTGATAACATCCTTGTGACCAGACACAATTCCACAAGGCTATCTACCTAGGGCACTGCAAAACAATTGTCGCTTTGTTTAATGCCTGAAACACGACCCCATGTGAGTGAAATGTTCTGATGTTCTTTTATTTGGTCTTTTCTTAACCCAGCAAACCTTGTGATGGGCATAGTTAAAAGTTATTTATCGGCCATTTTGTCTGTATTTACCTGACCGACCATCTTTATTTAGCTTATAGTGTGTTTTATAAGCAGTCTGATGCACATATTTACGCCCAGCTGTTTGTGTCAGTTGGACCTGAACTTGGTCTTAACATTTCTCACGTGCATGCCTTTTGAGTTTGCTCATTGTGATTACATCCTGGCGTTAGCTTAGTGAACTACAGGTGCTGTTGATACAAGCGCCTTACACCTTCTTTCTGGACAAACTGGTACTGAGTACCAGGGCAGCCCTCTGCTGAAGGTTGTGACTTCTTTCCACAGTGGCCAATCAATTACTCTTCTAGTGTTTTTGCCCTGTCTTAACAGTGCAGAGACACTTCATCAACTTGACCCTAAGAGGGCTAACGTCTTCTACATTGACTGCACAAAAGACCAACACATGGCTAATCAGCTCTTTGTAAATTTCTCGAAGGCAAAGGAAGAAAAGTACTGAGTAAAAGGAGACCCTGTCAAGGTGGATAGTCTTCTGTATTAAAATTGCCTACATGCTAGCCAAGAAGCAGCTTTTTGGGGCCCTGCAGACTCATTAGACCAGGTTCAAAGCCAGGACAACATCCTTGATGTGAGGGGTGCCTGTTATAGACTTCTGCTGGGCAGCAAAATGGGCATCAATACATTTGTTCACAAAACACTACTGCCTCGAAAGCCAAGTCCGGTGGGAAGGCATTTCAACAATTGATTCTGCAGGACTTTTTGTTCTGAGTCTGGTCCCCAGACCTGCCACTTTTGGGCAGTACTGCTATGGTGTCTATTCTAAAACGGAGGAATCTATAGTTAGAAGTATCCATCAGGAATACAAGTTACTTATCTTTGGTGATGCTTTTTTCTGTTGGATGCACTATCTAACTACAGATTCCTCTCTGCCCTCCCACCTTCCCATTCTGTGTAATGGCCTCTTTACGATCTAAAAAGGTCGCAAATTAGGAATCAGCACACTGTCTAGGCTCCACGTCCGAGGGTTCAAAAGAGGAAAGAGACAAGGAACTGACGATTCGTAGAATGTGTTGGCTGCAGATACACATGCTATGCATACTCCTGCCTGCAAGTTGTTTTTTCTTGAGGACGTTTTATGACCGGCGGCATGTTTTCTCCTCCCCCCTCAAGATATTGCAAATGTACAATGGCTCCTTTGTTAGAAAAAAAATTCCTGCCACTGAGCTTGAATGAACTGCGTCAGAGCTCTGCAGCATTCCATGCCCATGAGGCCTATGGTCAACAAAGACCGCAACCGGAGATCCAGTAGATGACACTCATGGATTCTAGGAGACGGATACACATTACCTGACGCTAGTACACACAAATCCGTTGAGAATGACCGTTTCCGGAAACGAAAAAGGACGTCTTCTGACGGTGCCCTCGGTGCGTGACCAAATACGCACACTCTGATACAAATGAGGTATGCAATTTATGCCTCTCTCCGGAGCATATCGAGGAAAAGTGCCTGGATTGGGCATTATTCAAAAATAAGAAGACTCTTCAGATCTGTAGGGATCAATACCTGGCACACACCATAGAACTGGCAGCCGAGGCGGAGTACTCGCACGACAGCAACATGGTAAGTGAAGCAGGTGCTCCGGTAGATGATGGGGTGTTCATTACCAGCCCCCATTACATCACTTACGGTTTATCCTGTGGAGAAGAACACGCTCAGGTGCACGAAGAGTGGCCCACATCACCAAGGCTCATCTCTGATTCTGGGCCGAGGACTTGGACAACGCCTACGTACCGTGAGTACAGTTGACCCCCATGTAAAGAAAATCTTACACTACCCCTGCCAAGCTGTGGTGCGCCACAGCCCTCTGACTCAAGCTGACACCGTGAGCATGCAATCAGGCTAACAAGCCACAGCACGGGGATATTTCCAGCACTTTGCCATTACTGAAGCCTAAGTCGCTATTGACTGAGCCACCAGCACCTAAGCATAAGTCAGTGCCAACTGACTCACTGGTACAAAGCATAAATCGGTACCAAAGGCTGACAAGCTAGGCTTTGACCCCAAGATCCGAAGAAATGGTCGAGCGCATCTGAATTGAATCAGACCTCGGTTCAGAGGACTGAAAAACACAGACACACTTCTGACCAGAAGAAAAGTCTCAGCCATTAGGTTTCCAAGCCACACAAAGTTTCTGAGGACAATCCACTGGCTCCAAAGAAACAAAAGACACCTACCTAGAGAGTAGGTGAGAAACAAGGCAATGTCTTTGAGGGACTGCAGCAATGTATCTAGGAAAAGCATAAAGAAAATGCCAAGAGGCAGGCTCAGGATCAATCCTTGCCGGAGCCTCCTCCCAAAAAAGTAGCACAGGAACACAGGGCCTCAATTCCAATGTATTTCAGCCCCCCCAGAGTCAACACCAACACAAGTACTCTCTTACTTTTTACAGAAGAGGAGGAAAATGGGGAGATACTGGACGCAGACTCCCAAGGAACACAGGATACCCAAAATACCCCTGATGCTTGAGATGATTATGATGTGGCCCTACCTGACCCAGATATGGAGCCACCAATACCTACGAAAGCCTTACCTCCGAATGACACATCCTCATACCACAATGTCTTCCAAAGAGCAGCATAGTACCATACGTTCCTCATGCACTCTACAGAGAAGCCAACTGACTTCCCAGTGGAGACGCGCACAGAGCACAACATTCTATATCTCCCAGTGATTGGCTCCATCCTTAACGTATCCAAAGACATCTTCAAGGTTCCAGTCAAATCCAGGGTCCTAACTCCTCAAATAAAAAATAAATATAGGCAATCTCCAACTGACCCTATTTATATATATACAAGGACACCCCCCAGCCGATTCCCTAGCTGTCAGCACAGCCAGGATAACAGCTGTATCACAAGGTACTGGAGAGGCACCTTCTCCAGACAAAGAAATCAAAAAATTGATGCAGCTGGCTAAAGAGTAGAAGCAGGTCATGCAAACCACTGGTAGATCGCTAATTCAGTTGGCCTACTCTACAGATACAATAGGGCAACCTGGGATGAGATGCAAGATCTAATATAACATCTCTCCAGAAGAATACAAAAAATTGAGGAGAAGACCTAGTAATTGAGGAGAACGGAATATCAAATGCAACAATCAAATGTGCATTAGATGAAGCGGACACTGCTGCAAGGGGCATCAGTGCATCAATCATGCTCCGTAGACATGCGTGGCTACGCATATTCGGGTTCAAACCACAGGTACTGTAGCATATTCTAAAATCCCATTCAAGAGGGAAATCCTCTTTAGGCCAGCTGTACACACACAATTAGAGAAGATTAAAAAAACACTGACACAGCCAAATCCATGGGTGCCTTACAAAACAGCACCTCAAAAGCAACTGCCCTTTTGGCGTTACCATGGGCGAGGGGCAGCAAAAGCCTCTACCGCAGAAAAAAACACATCTGCATCAGAAACAGCAATATCACCAACAAGGGTGCGGATGCTATTGTGGAGGATACAAAAATAAGGGCCAAGGTAAATGTACTCCCAACAGGGGCACCTCTACACCACCACCACCACCTAAAGGACTTGAACACACTTCTCCCCCGACCCTAAAACACCTGTCAGTGGAAGGCTAAAGCAATTCCACCAATGTTGGCCAAATATCACAGCAGATCAGTGGGTACTACAAATAATCAGACAGATATTGCCTAGAATTAACTCAACAACCACCAAATATCCTTCCAAAATGGCAAACATTAAATCCATTACATCTACATCTTCTAAAAGAAGAAGTAAGGGCGTTACTACAAAAAGGGGCCATAAAACCGGTCCCACTAAAAACATCGAATCAAAGGAGTCTGCTCTGTATTTCCTCATACCAAAAAAGATGGATCACTAGGGCCCATTCTGGACCTGCAACCATTCAATCGCTTCAAACTAGCTGAACACTTCCATATGTTCACATTGCAAGTTGTAATACCACCACTACTACAAGAGGGCAACCTCATGACTGCATTAGATCTGAAGGACACGTACTTCCACATTCAAGTCCATTCAGCACATCAAAAATACCTAAGGTTTGTGGCAAGTGGACGTCTTAATCAATTCAAAATACTAGCTTTTGGGGTGACAGTCCCAAGGGTGTTCACAAAATGCTTAGCTGTAGTAGCAGCAAAATTACGAAGAGAAACGTATGTCTTTACATATCTCGACGATTGGCTGATCAAGAGTCCAACCAAAGATAAATGTCTAAAAGACACTCAAAATACAATAGACCTACTTCACCAATTGGGGTTCACTATCAATGCAACAAAATTACATCTCCAACCATTCCAGATACAACCATACCTAGGAGCGATACTCAACTCAGTTTCGGGAAAAACTTTCCACAATGGTTCTCAATCTCCAGAACCAACTGGGTCTTTTTCAGCCACATAGTCACCTACCAGTCATAACAGTGATGCGCCTATTGGGAATAATGCATCATTCATAGCAATACTGCCACATGCAAAACTACACATGAGACCTCTCCAAGAGTGTTTAGCGTCGCAATGGTCACAAGCGGGGGGTAAATGGAAGACCTAGTGTTGGTTTCACTCAAGGTCCATCAGGCACTATACTGGTGGAACACCTCAAACATACTGAAGTGACCAATCCCGCAGATAACAATCACAGCCAATGCATCACTCATTGGGTAGGATGCTCATATGAAGGACATTGTGGTTCAGGGACACTGGACCTCACAATACCAGACAATGCCTATCAACATACTGGAGCATCTCGCCATCTACATAGCTCTCAAAGAGGCAGTCCTAACAAACATTACAGTGGAAAACTGTCTTTCTCCGAGCAGACAATATGACTGCAATGTATTGCATCCAGAAACAAAGGGGGACCCATTCCATACAACTGTACTACTTGCGCAGACCATGTGGAAATGGGCAAACAAACACTCATCCTGGCTCAATAGGTACCAGGACAGGAAAACTCCATTGCGGACCTGCTCAGCAGGACACAGCAACAAGTTCACTAGTGGGAAATAAACACTCCATTACTGCAGCAATACTTCCACCTGTAGGGAACCCTTGTAATAAACCTGTTTGCTACAGCTGAAAACTCAAAATACCAAAGCTTTGCATCCAGATACCCACACCTTTCCTTCTCTCTCACTCATTCTATATGTGATCAGAAAACTCAGACTTCAATGACCCTAATACTAATTGCTCCTTCATGGGTCTGACCGCTATGGTACACAACACTACGAGTTATACCTAGTACCTCACGAGAAACTACCCAACTATCCAGACCGTCTCACTAACAGTAGGGGCAGACATCCTAATGCACCACAGCTCAATCTTGTAATCTGGCTCCTGCGGTCATACAATTTCGATACTTAATTCTCCCTCTAGAATGTATGTCTATTCTAAAGGAGCCCAGAAGGCCAACCACAAGGGCCTACTAAGCAGCAAAATGGAAACCTTTTGTTCAATACTGTGCACCCTTAAACATCAACCCTTCTTCACCAACAGAAAAACATCTAGTCTGTTACTTGTTACACTTCTAAAGGGCACATTTTGCATATACCTCAATATGCTTGTATTTAGCAGCCTTTGCTGCGTACATACAAAACAGGAAACACCAATAACTACCATATTCCTGTTAATAAAGCCTTCATGGAAGGATTCAAAAGAGTCATTTTACCACGTACACCTGTAGTACCTGTGTGAAACCTAAACATTATCCTAACACGCCTTATGTGGCCACCATTTGAACCACTTCATAATTATCAAATACAATTTATAACTTGGAAGGTGGCTTTCCTTGGAGCAATAACCTCTCTATGAAGGGTTAGCGAAATACATGTGCTCACTGTGGAAGAACCATACTTTCCAGTGTTCCCAGACAAAGTGCATTTACTCACGAACCCAAAGTTCTTACTGAAGGTTCTATCTCCTTTCCATTTGGATCAAACTCTAGAGTTGCAGATTTTCTTTTCAAAACCAGAGACCGTCGCAGAGCGTGCCTTACATAGTCTTGATGTGAAGCAGGCACTTCTGTACTACTTCGAGCATACAAAACTCTTCAAGAAAACACAACAACTATTTGTTTCTTTTCAAAACCACATAAAGGAAAGTCTATTTCAAAGTGGGAATCATAAGATGATTGTAAAATGTATCCAAATTTGTTAAGCTAAAGCAATAACAGTATTAATAAACATTAACAACTATGCCAAGGGCTCATTCCAAAACATAAAATGTAGCAACCATGGTTTTCTTGTGAAATATCTCTCTTAGTGACATTTGCAAAGCAGCAACATGGATGAGCCCACATACATTTACTAAACATTGTGTGGATGTTCAAGAAAAACAACAAGCTCTAGTTGGACAGACAGTCCTTCAAACAATATTTCAAACAAATGCACTATCTCGTGCCTAAAGCTACCTCGAGAGGTGGACTGGTTTACCTTCTGTGCATAGCATGTGTATCTGCAGCCAACACATGTTACAAATGGAGTAAGTTACTTAACCTGTAAGAATCTATTCTTAGTGTGTAATGCTGCAGATTCACATGCACCATCCTGCCTCCCCGGCAGTTATTAGATAGTGAGAAGAATACACACAAATACAGCATTTGCAACAGCAGAAGGTGACTTAGCAGACTGTATCCTCACTCAGTTTATGGTAAGGGGTAAAAAGCACATTTTGCAGCGTGAATCTTTCTGGATTCACTATGCTGTGCATTATTCCGCGATCTTGTGGTTGGGTCCGGATTCGTAGTCTTTTCTTTGTTTTTTTTTTGTTTTTTTTTGTAGCCCAGGTGGGCGTCGACGTCCACCATTTGGTGCACCTCCCGTGACGTCGTCGTGCTTCCTGCGGAAGTCCCACCTTTGGGGCGCCATCTTCAGATTCTTTTTTCCGCCGTTGGGTCTGGATCGTCATCGGGAAGCTCCAGAAATTCACTCGGAGGAAGAAGGAAGAAAAGCGAGTTTCATCGATAGAATCAAGAGAAGACATCAGGAATAGAACAGATTTCATCAGGAGCGCGAAGAAAGAGGACCAGCGAACCTTTTTTCTTCGACAGCCTTGGAGAATGCACGCTCAGAGACCCTGAGCGAAATGGACAAGACGCCATTCAAGTTCTGCCCAAACTGCCACCACAAGTTCGCGCAGAAAGACCAGCATCCGGTTTGCAACCTCTGCCTACCGGTGGATCACCGGAGTATCGACTGCAACGCCTGCTCAGCCTTCGCGCCGAAGACACTCAGAGTGAGAGAGAGGCAGAGAAGAGCCAACGCCAACATGGATGGCAAAGGGAAACCCCCGACACTCTACGAGCTGGGCCTCGACACGGACGACGAGGACAACGTCGCCGAGACAGCCGAAAACTTCACGGTCGTAGAGACCGACAAGAAAAAAGAAGACGAGGTAAGAGAATCGTCGAGCGCAAATCAAAAGACACCTCGAAAACACGAGGGTGACTCGAGAAAAACTGAGTCAAGGTCCACGAAGGGAGCCCCGGCGCCGAAAACTTCGACGTCCAAAGGGGGAACTTCGGACAAAAGGCCAAGCGGATCCTTACAAAAGGACTCCCTGGGGCAGAAAGACGCCGAAAGGCAAGGGTCGTCGAAATCGTCCCATGAAACTGGCCGATCGACGCAGAAAGAACGTTCGACGTCGACGCAAGTTTCATCGAAGAGACCCGCGGTCGACGCCGAAAGCATCTCCGAAATGGAGAAAAAGAAGAGGCGGCTCGAGGCCGAAATGGAGAACATCCTTCAAAGGAAGAAGGAGTTCGACGCCAGGATGAAGGAATTCAAGATTCCAACGGTTTCATCGGCGGACGTCGTCGAGGTCGAAGGCGAGTTCGACGCCGAAGGGCTGACAAGGGATCTCGAGGAAGAAGAGGAGCCCTATTATGAGGAAGAAGCCGAGGAAGAAGACCAACAGTCGTTCTACGAATCGGCGGCATCTACCAGCAACGACGTCGAATGGCACGATCTCGACACCGAAAACCCGGAGGAGGCCGTGGACACGTACCCCTCGAGGCCTTCGCCACCCGACGACATCGGGGTATACAATATGGTGGTGAAGAGCGCAGCAATGGCCTTCGGCGTCAAACTCGACGAGGAGAGGCCGAAAGCCGATTTTCTCGTCGAAACACTGCTCCCCATCCAGACTAGGAGTCAGTTCCTCCCCATGCTACAAAGCGTGATGAACCAGGGGAGAGAAGCCTTCAAGGAGCCTGCCACCTGCCGGTCGATCACGCCCAGGACAGAGAAGAAATATAAGCACTCCTCCCTGGACCCACCTTACATCAAGGGTAGCGTCACCGCAGACTCCATCATAGCCTCCACGGCCAGGAGAAGGGCCAACGTTCCAGCAACTTCGGGGCCACCTCCGGATAAGGAGAGCAGGAGGATCGACCTCACAGGCAGAAAGGTCGAGAGGAACGCCGCAATGCACTGGCGCATGGCGAATTCGAATGCACTCCTCAATAGACACCAATACCAACACTGGGATGAGATGGGGGAGCTAGTAAAGCACCTCCCCGAAGAATACCGCCAAAGAGCCTCTCACCTGGTGGATGAAGGCAAGAACATCGCCAACTCCTGTATAAAGACGGCGTTGGATGGGGCAGAGACTTCAGCAAGACTCATGGCCATAGGGGTCACAGAGAGGAGGCATGCATGGCTAAGAATCTCGGGATTCAAACCGGAAGTGCAGAACAACATCCTTGGCACCCCCTTCAACGGAGAGACACTGTTCGGAGCAACGGTGGACGAAAAGCTCACCCAGTTCAAGAAGGAAAACGAGACAGCGAGGTCCATGGGGGCCCTACAGCTGAGGGGAATGAGACGAGGAAATCCCTCGAGGAGACCCTACGGTAGGGGTGGAAGCCAACAGGGGACGTCACACCAGGCGTTCCAGCAAGGTCAGCAGGGCGAAGGTCACGGACAAAGTCAGCAGAAGCAAAACTGGCAATATCAACCTCTGGGCCAGTCCTTTCGCGGGAGAGGGAACGGACGTGGCCAAAGGAGGAGAGGGGGCGATCAGCCCTCCTCGAAGTGACTCAGCACGCAAGAAGACGCCTACCCTCGTAAGGTCCCCAAGGGTGAGGCGCAAAAAAGTGTCATCAGGGG
Organism: Triturus cristatus; assembly: GCF_964204655.1. NCBI lineage: Eukaryota > Metazoa > Chordata > Amphibia > Caudata > Salamandridae > Triturus > Triturus cristatus. The sequence continues at coordinate 19,067,529 of NC_140588.1, read as the reverse complement.
GAAGAGAAAATTCAAGAGCCTACGAGCATACGTCACCGGTAGGCGGAAGGCTGAGGTTCTACCTTCAGGAGTGGCGGCGTATAACCACAGACAAGTGGATACGGAACATCGTGCAGTACGGATACTGCGTAGACTTGGAGAAAAGACCTCCAAACAGGAAGCCGAAGGGAAGGCAGAGATCGGCCCAAGAACTGGCAATACTCAGAGAAGAAACGCGGAAACTCCTACAAAAGGGAGCCATAGAGACGGTGCCGTTCAGGGAACGCAACAAAGGGGTCTACTCAAACTACTTCGTGGTGCCGAAGGTAGACGGAGACCTCAGACCCATACTGGACCTCCGTTACCTAAACAAGTTCATCAGAACGCAAAGGTTCAAAATGACTTCACTGCAGGAGGTACTGCCACAGATAAGAGAAGGGGACTTCATGGTCACCGTGGACCTCAAGGATGCCTACCTTCACATCCCAATAAACAGAAGGCACAAGGGCCTTCTAAGATTCAACATCGAACAGGAACACTACCAGTTCACAACCCTGGCCTTCGGATTAAAATCTGCGCCAAGGGTCTTTACGAAATGCCTGTCGGCGGTAGCGGCACACCTACGAAAGCAGGGAATACACGTATACCCCTACTTGGACGACTGGCTGGTCAAGGCAAGCTCACGCGAGAAGTGCGAGAGGCACGCAAAACGCGTAACAGACGCCCTCACAAGTCTGGGATTTTCCATCCACTGGGGAAAATCATCGCTGGAACCGGAACAGGTAAAGATTTTCCTGGGGGCAAAGATCAACTCCCTCAACAGTACAGTAGTGCCCAGCGACAGGAGGACAGATGCTCTACTGAAGGAGACGCAGCTCTACCAGAAGGGGCGAGCTCTGACAGTGAGGGCGGTGAGCAAGATGATGGGGATGATGGCGTCCTGTATCCAGCTGGTGCCGAATGTACGCCTGCACATGAGACCATTCCAGGAATGGCTGCAACAGCAATGGTCACAAGCGAACGGAAGTTGGGAGCATCTAGTGGTTGTTACGCACGCAGTGCAGGAGGAGATAACTTGGTGGAACAGAGACAACATAACAACGGGGAGAAGCCTGACACCACCAAGCCCAACAATGACCATTACCACGGACGCATCGCAGAAGGGATGGGGAGCGCACATGGACAACCTCAGAGTGAGGGGTCTATGGGCCCCAGAAGACGCGGTCCGCCACATCAACTACCTCGAGTTGAAAACGATACTGTTAGCCCTGAAGGCATTCCAGAGACACCTGTTCGGCCAGAGGGTGTTGGTACAGACAGACAACACCACGGCGATGTTCTACATCAACAAACAAGGGGGGACACAGTCGTTTCCCCTCTCATCCCTAGCTCAGGAAATTTGGAGATGGGCCATACCTCTCAAAATAGATCTACTGGCAATTCACCTACCAGGGAAGGACAATGTGGAGGCAGACTGGCTAAGCAGACAGACCTCAGCATCACACGAGTGGGAGCTCAATGGCCAGGAAACGGAGAAAATCTTCCAGAGATGGGGGACTCCCACAATAGACCTATTTGCAACACGCCACAATGCAAAATGCCGAAGCTTCGCGTCCAGGCAACCAGATCAGCAATCCAAGGGAAATGCCCTATGGATAAGCTGGTGGAGGACATTTGCCTACGCCTTTCCACCGATACCCCTGTTGCACAGAGTGCTCGACAAGTGCAGAACCAGCAACATGACTCTGATCCTGGTGGCTCCACAGTGGGCGAGGCAGACATGGTTCTCACAGATTCAAGAAATGGCGCAAGGCAAACCGTACAGGTTCGAGAGGAGAAAAGACCTGCTCTCAATGCAAAACGGGGAGGTCCTGCACCCAGAGCCAGAGACACTCAACCTAGCAGCATGGCTCCTGAAGACCTAGAGTTCGCACACCTAAGGTTACCTCAGAGCACTATGCGAGTGCTACGGGAGGCAAGGAAACCTACTACAAGAAAGTGCTACAGCGCAAAGTGGAAGAGATTCACGGTGTGGTGCAGGAAAAAGGGCCTGCAAAACAGAATGACAAGAGACTCAACTGTGCTGAGGTACCTCACACACCTTCTAAAGAGTAACCTCTGCTCGAGCTCCCTAAGGGTACACCTAGCAGCGATCGTTGCCTACACCAGAGGTGAGAAGGGTGGAAGCTTCTTCACCTCGCAGGTGGTGAAGAGATTCATGGAGGGAGCCAAAAGAATGGCACCCCCGAAAAGGTTGCCGCCGCCGGCATGGAATTTAAACGTGGTTCTGACGGAGCTCATGAAGGCGCCGTTTGAACCCATTCACAAGGCCACTCTACAAATGTTGACGATGAAAACTGCCTTTCTAGTGGCCATAACCTCACTACGCAGGGTGAGTGAGCTTCAAGCACTAACGCTGCAGGAGCCCTACATTCAAATTCACAAAGACAGGGTAGTCCTGAGGACGGACCCACACTTCATGCCCAAGGTAGTGTCGGCGTTCCACATGAATCAGAGTATCCAGATACCGAGTTTCTTCCAAAACCCGACTACAAACGCAGAAAAGGCCCTGCACACCCTCGATGCCAGAAGAGCGGTGATGCACTACATTGAAAGAACCAAGGAACTCAGGAAGTCGAAGCAGCTGTTTGTGTCCTTTGCTACTAGCTTCATGGGTAGACCAGTCACCAAGGGCACCATCGCTAGGTGGATTGCCCTCACTATCCAATTCTGTCACAAACAGGCTGGACAGGAGCTAACGGAGGGGCCCCAAGCTCACTCCACAAGGAAGAAGGGGGCCACAGTTGCCTTCCTGGCAAACACGCCCATCCAAGACATTTGTCTCGCAGCAACTTGGGCATCTGTGCACACGTTCACAAAGCACTACTGCGTGGACATTCAAATGAATAAGGAAGCACAGGTCGGACAGAAGGTGCTACAACACATTTTCAACGACCAGCGATCATCTTCCACCCAGCCACCACAAAAGTAGGAAAACCGCTACAAAATCTATGCACAGCATAGTGAATCCAGAAAGATTCACGCTGCAAAACGAAAAGTTTCTTACCTGTCGGTGTAGTTTTGCAGCTTGAAGATCTTTCTGGATTCACTAGCGAACCCACCCACCTCCGCCAGGAAGATGAGGCTGGAGGAAGAGGGGGTGAAATGGATAGGATCAAAGAAGTGGAAACGTACAGAAATATGGACAAAAGGTTTAACCAATCGCCTAGGGTTAAAAAAAAAAAAAAAAAAAAAGGGAAAAAAGAACCCGAAGATGGCGCCCCAAAGGTGGGACTTCCGCAGGAAGCACGACGACGTCACGGGAGGTGCACCAAATGGTGGACGTCGACGCCCACCTGGGCTACAAAAAAAAAAAAAAAAAAAACAAAGAAAAGACTACGAATCCGGACCCAACCACAAGATCGCGGAATAATGCACAGCATAGTGAATCCAGAAAGATCTTCAAGCTGCAAAACTACACCGACAGGTAAGAAACTTTTCGTTATCTAACAAAGGAGCCATTGTACATGCGCAATACCTCGAGGGGGGAGGAGAAATGATGCACAACGCCGATCATAAAACTTCCTCAAGGAAAAACAACTTAGAGTCCAGGCCCAACACTAAATGGCAGGAGTATGTATAGTCTGTCAATCTGCAGCACAACACAATACAAATAGATGCTTACAGGGTAAGTAACATACTCCTTATTGCACAGGGGTGGTGGTTATATGTGCCTCTGCTCCATCACTTCTGGAGCGGTATGCAATCTTTACGTAGCCATTTGGCGCCATCCACCAGAGCGTGTATCCTCCCAAGTGGCAAGTCCAGGATATTCAGGCTATGATCCCAATGTTTCAGCCTCTGTCCTGGATTTTGGTGAGATTGAGCATGAGGTTTTTGGGCCTCATGGCCGTCTGCATCCTGCTGGTTACTCATGCCTGTTGGCCTAAGCAGGCTCTGCAGTGGGACCGAAGTCTCAGTGAGCACAACATCAGGGAATTCTTCCTGACTAGGTACAGATGTCGGAGGAAAGTGCAAAAGATCTGCAGTGATGGCTAACAAACCGCAATTGGGTCAGTGGCAGACCCCTCTTCCATCCCCAACCGGAGCTGTCTGTAGTGACAGATGCATCACTCATGGAGTGGGGTGGCCATCTGGGAGAGGTGCAGATCAGGGGGCTCTGGTCTCTGACTGAGTCCTAGCTCCAAATCAACCTGCTGGAGCGCCTTGAAGCTCACTTATCATTGAAAGCCTTTCTTCCTTCTATCAAGTGAATTCTGGTGCAGGTGTTCACAGGCAACACCACTGCCATGTTATTGTAACAAACTGGGCGGGTGGAGTTGTGGACCCGTTATCAAGAGGCCCTGTGTCTCTGGACATGGCTGGAATGTCAGCACATTTTACTGGTGGTTCAACACCAGGTGGGCTCTCTGTACGCCAGGGCGGATGAACTCAGGCTAAGATGCTTAGAGGATCACAAATGGCATCCCCATCCAGATGTGGTGCAAGGTCTCTTTCAGCAATGAGGAAAGCCTTGGTTTTATCTGTTTGTCACAGTCGAACGTGCAATGTCAGCAGCTTTGTGTGCAGGTTTTTCCAAGGCGATTCTCGCTTGGAGACACTTTTCGTCTCGAGTGGAGCTCAGGCCTCCTGTATGCCTTCCCACCAATTCCACTCCTACTCAGAGTTCTCAAGAAGATCAGGAACGGCCTGGCCCTAGCCATTCTCGTGGGTCCAGATTGGGCATGGAGAGTCAGAAATCCGGAGCTGCTGAGCATGACCATCCGTCCTCCAGTCACGCTAGCCCTTAGAGAGGATCTTCTGTCACAACAACAGGGGGAGGGTTCTGCACCTAAACCTATGCACCCTCCACCTTAATGCGTGGAAATTGAGCGTCAACAGTTGCCAGCTTTTGACCTTCTTCCTGAAGTCTGTAATGTTGTTCTGGCAGCCAGGCATCCCTCCAACAAGTTGGCATATCTCTGCTGTTGGGACAAGTTTGAGTAATGATGTGTTTCCCACAATATTTGCCCCCATTCTGCACCTTGATCTAAGATTCTCTTATTTGCATTGTCTTTGGCCCAGTCGGGCACAATTAAAGGTTAACTCTCAGCCTTCTTGGCATTATTGCAGTGTCGGGCCAACCTTCTCTCTGTAAGTCACCTGTTGTGACTAGGTTCCTTACAGGCCAGCATCCTATGTCCCCCCCCCCCCCCCCCCCCCCCACACCATTCATCATGCCTCAGTGGGACCCCAACCCTTTTCTTACCTTTTTGTGTGTGCACCAACCGAGCCTCTACACAATTGCACTCTTAGACTTTTGACAATAAAAACTTTTTTTTTAGTCGCATACCATCACCCAGGAGGGTCAGTGAATTGCAGACACTCTCTGTACACCCTCCTTATACTACCTCCTACCCAGACAAGCTGGTTCTCCGGACACATGCAGAATTCCAGGTGGCCGATCAACTTTTGGTGCACTATGTAGGAGCCAAAAAAAGGAAAGACAGTGCATAATTGGACCATCTGGCTGTACATTGGTCAATACATTAGGAACTGCTATGCATTGGCCAAGAGGCAACCCCCAAGACCTGCGAAGTCACTCCACTAAATCCAATGCTGCGATTACTGCGTTAGTGCAGTGTCCCTGTCCTGGACATTTGTCAGACAGCAACCTGGACCTCGCTGCACATGTTTACCAAGCAATACTGCCTGGACAGTGAAGTCAATTGTGACGGGCACTTCACCCGTGCAGTCCTGCAGACCATTCTAATTTAACTGGCTTTGCAGTCCCATGTCCTATTTTAAGGTTCCAAATCTGTGTGTAGAAGTCTCTATAAGATGAATAAGTTACTTGCCTTCAGTAACGCCTTATCTGGTAGAGACTCTGTCCAGTCACTGCTTCTTTACTGACCATCCCATCCTGCCCACTCCGCGAACGGATTATGGTGTTAGGGACACCCTTATCAGTGCCTTAGCTTGTCACACAGGTGGCAGTGCTCATTGTGGCTCTGTGCTCCTGGCATAGAAAGTTGTGTAAGTAACTGACATCAGTGCGCGAGGGGCCACCTATATAGGTACAGCACACGTCCCTTTCAGAACATCTGACGTGGAGCTAAACGACACAACCTACCAGTGGGTAGGGGTGCTGCTTGTGAGTCTTCTGGATCCAGTTTGACTCCTGGGGAAATTCTAAGGTAAGGAATTTGTAGCTAGATGTTCTCTACAAGATAAGGCATTGCCGAAGGTAACTTGTTCGGTGAAAACTTTCAAGTAATTCTTCTCAAACAGGACCTCAGAATCACCACTATCAATTAATGTATAGATGAAGGGGGCCATTGTACGGTGAACTGTTCATGGCAAGATGCGTAGCAGGCGTAAGTGGCAAAAGTTCCTATTTGCTCCAATTTATGTGTGACCCCTATTACCTACCAAAGATAGTAATATCAGCGATTATTGGTTCCAGGTTGGTCTGAGGAAACTTAACATCAAGGAGAATGTCATCAGCATATAAACTAATGATGTGTTTATTTGTGTAGATTCTGATGCAGCTGTCAGCATGGACCTTGCGTATACATCTGACCAGAGGTTTCACAACCAAAGAGAAGAGCAGGGACAACAAGGAACACCTCTATCTAGTTCCCCTAGCTAGGGAGATGTCACCCGAAACCACTTTGTTGTCGAGTACCATAGCTCCTGCAGCTTCGTGTAGTAGGCTGACCAATGAGAGAAAGTAGCTCCCGACCACATTCTTGCTTGAACAGGAAAAGGCACTGCACTGAGTCAAAGGCATTCTCTGCATCTAGGTTTGCCACCATGAGTTGTAACTCTGCATTGATAATGTAAATAATGGATTCAAATCTTCAGAAATTATATTGTGTGGACCTGGCTCATATAAAATCTGCATCATCTGGGAAGAAATGGCATGTACAGAAATAAGCAAACCTCTGGCTTCCAGGCTAATATTTTATTGTCTACATCAATCAACAAAAGTGCCGGGTATGAGGAGCATTCTGTTGCCAGTTCACCCAATTTCAACAGTAACATAATAAGCATCTCAAGCGGAATCTGGCAAACGTCAAGCCAGAAGTGACTCCTCATGCATTTTAAGGTAGAGAAGTGTACTCCAGTCGTAGCATTCTTAATAAAGTTCAACACCAATACCAGTAGACACAGGGCCTTACTGCTAGCTAATTGTGAAATTGCCTCCCTTACCTCTTCAGCTGTAAATGGTGCATTCAGCCAATCCCATTCCCCCATCTTCATTTCATAGTCCAGGCATTACGAAATCCCACCTAGAAGAGTAGAATGAGTGATAATATTGCCCAAAGACTTCAACGACGATCTAAGGAGTTCTACATACCTTCCCTTCATCATTCCTTCTACTAGATCAGCCTTTAGCATAAGCCACGCCCATGAAGCGCCCAGGGCATTCACCTTCACCATACCTTCTTGCCATATCTTCTGTTTTGTAAACATAGTATCTGAGTCAGGTGCCTCTCCAGCTGCCTCTCGATACTCTACCAGAAGATCTTTAATTTACTGCAGGATAGATATAGCCACAGTAGCAGCATATGTATACTTCAGCCTACCCAGAATTTTCTCCTGTTTCTTAAGCCACCTTCTAACGAATCTAAGGACCCCACTCTCCCTGTACATATATCCTAAAGCTCTCCACAGTGTACATCTTCTCTCAGCCATAAACGATTTTTATTGAAAAAAGGTCTTCACTTCTGACGTCGGATTTCTAACTGCTGCATCAGACATTACCTCACTTTTAAATCTTCAAATCCTTGTTGGAATAGAGATGTGAAGCTTCAACTCTGTGATCTCTAGAGAGTAATCTTGCAATGTTCTAGATAAAATGCCAACAGTATGATGGACACCATGTAGAGTACCCCCATAAGGATTAGATATATTCTGGAGTGAAAATCACAGACCCACAAATAGGTGTAGCTTCTAATCTCGGGGTTACGATGACACCAAGTGTTTAACAAGTCATAATAACTAATCCTTTCTCATAGCTGTGTTGCTTCCTGTGTAACAGGCTAGACAAATGAGCATGTCCTATCGAGTGTACCATCTAGGATCTAATTGAAGTCACCTTCTCAGACTACAGTTTACCTTCAATACTGATGCTGCTGGCCTCGCATATTTTACAAATATTCTTGAGTTTTATTGGGGTCATACCTATTTATAGTTTTGCGTAGTAATAGGGGCCAGCTGTATGAACCAGTTTAATGTCATCGCTGTCCCACGACGGTTGAATAGAAAGCCTGTCTCCTTGGGTATTGGCATTGCAGTGTCCCTGGAATACAAAGAATACACCAAATGAAATATATGGAGCTTTTGGGCCCTAGCCAGTTCTATGTTTTGTGCTGACAAGTGGGTCTTATCAAACATGAGGGCATGGACACCATGTCTCCTAGCATAAGTAATAATGTTCCTAGCTTAACAAGAGCTGTTGAGCCCTCTGACATTTCAGGACATCACACATACTGAAACTGCTGTTTAATCAAATAGAACCTAGTACAGAGCCTGTAAAAAGCTGGTTCTATTTATGGTATACCACTAGGTGGTTATACCATGCACAGAATCAGGACATTCCCCCAAAGTGTACAGGGCTCAATGTAAAACTCAAAGTGCTCTATTAGTGGTAGTGTGGGTGAGCAGCCTTAGGCTTATCCCAGAGGAGTGTAAGATATTAATTGCACAACATTGATCAATAATGGACACACAACCCTAAAAGGAGATCGACACCAATTTTACAAAAATAAGCTTTGTTTGTATTTTATTTTAACAACAAGATCTTAGTAATAAGGTAAGTACGTTTTCAAATAAAAATACTTTACACTTTCAGAAGTCTACACAGTGCAATTTCTGTACAGTTCAATGTTATCTAATGGAGGAAAACATTATGCAGTTTCAATTCACTAAATCTTTATTTAGTAATCAAATGCGGATGATGCGGTTCTGATGGCTCGGACCACTCAGGGCCAAGTATGTGTCTTTTATGGGGCACCTGGACTTGTCATTTAACTTTTCCAAGTCCTACATAATGGTAGTGTGTCAGCACTTCTGTACATTGGAGTTTCCAAGGCGTCCCTTGCTCGGAGAAGCGTTCCGCCTCGAGTGGAACCCAGGACTCCTGTATACCTTCCAACCAATGCCACTCCTGCCCCGAGTTCTAAAGAAGATCATGACAGACCGGGTCCAAGGCATCCTAGTGGCTCTGGAGTGGTCATAGAGAGTTTAATATCAAGAACTCCTTGGCTCAAGCATATGTCCTCCGATCAGGCTGCCCCTTCTTGAGAATTTGCATTCCCAGCAACCGGTCAGGGTACTGCTCAGGGGCCTTCACACCGCCCACCTTCAGACATGGGGATTGAGCGACGACAGCGACACCTCCCTCTGGGCTAGTTCATGTTATCTTGGCAGTCAGGCATCTCTCGTCGATAACTATGTACACCTGCAGAGTCAAAATTGTGGTTTGATGCAACACTCGTCAGGTCGACCCCCCCCAACAGTCTGATGTTTTATTATTTGTTCTGTTTCTTGCCCAGCAAGGCCTTGCTTTGGATACAGTTATGGGTTATCTTTCAGCCCTCTTGGCTTTCTTACGGTTGCCTGATCAGGCCTCCAAGTTTTAATCACCATTTGTGAAGCAATCTCTTGAAAGGGCTATAATACGGTTCCCCCTTCTCTGTTTGTGATGTCTGTAGGGAGCTCGCTTTTAATGTAGGGGTACACAAAGCAAAAAGTCCAGATGGCCTTATTGGTTTAAAGGGGCTTACTTCAATAATCCCAAGTGCTCTATTAGTGTTAGTGTGGTCGAACAGCTTAGGCTTATCAGAAGGAAGTGTTGAGCATTTGTTGTACACAGTCAACAAATGAGATGCACACTCAAGAAGGAAATCCTTGACCAATTTAGAAAAATAACACAGATTTATATATAATTTTAGACACCAATATCATAGAAATAAGGCAAGTACTTTTGGAGATATCGTTTTTACAATAAAATAGTCGAATTACGTTTTTTTGCGGTAGGAACCTCAAACATGATAATGTTATCCTGTGGGAGAAACATACACTACATACATATACTTGCAAATGTTTCTGGAAGGTGTCTTTAGGGACTTAAGGTGCTTAGGGGCAAGGTCAAAGATACCACCAGCAGTACGGTTTTACCTGCCCGGGTGTGTCCGAGTGCAGAGGTGCTAGTCACGTTGGTAACCTTGAGCGCTACACGTTAAAGTCAATAGAAGGGTACCTGGAAAAAGGAAGGCTGCAAGTTGGGACTTGGGGACAAGTCCATCAGAATCCAAAGGGGGGACTCGGCTCTTGAGTGTCTCTGGTGCAAGGCGACACAGTTGGTGTACGTGACCCAGGTCTGTGGGGCTCGGCTGCAGAGGTATTTGGCCGGCTGTCCACTTGCATTGGAGGCTCTCACGGTTCTTGAGTGGACCTGGAGAGGGTTAGAAAACAAGACAGTAGGATCTCTCTTGGAGCAGGCCTCATCAGTCCTGAAGTCCCTCGACAGCAGGTCAGCTTTGGAGGCAGTGGTGTCCGGGCTGGTCACTCAACAAGCCTTGGTTGCGGCAAGTGTTCCGATACTCAGGGTATTGGTGCAGGAAGGCTCCTTGAGGGTCTAGCATCTCAAAACTCAGTGGAGAGATGGGGCTAACCTCTGGGAACTACGGTGACCTCTGGGCTAGATGCATCCTCAGTGGGCCCGATGACCAGCAAGAACCGAGCTAGTACGGTCAGTACCTGCAGATGCAGGAGGATGGCTCCTCCACCCAAGGGAGATACTCTGTGTTTAGCTAAGCTCTGGACAGACCTCTGAAACCTTAGGAGGATGCACAGCTTTTGGATGAGTGGGGTTGGTGCAGTTGTCGAGACTCCAGCAGCAAAGCAGGCTTTGGTGCATATCGTGGGTAAGTCCTCAGTTTTCATGGTGATTGCTCTTCTTTGTCTTTCTTCTGTTCCCAGGTAGACAATTCTGTTTTCATGGGGGGGGGGGGGCGGCTTAATACTGAATTTAGGGGTGTTTAGGGAATTAGCTACTTACCTCAGGGGTGATTACACCCCCCTATATGACCACTTCTTGTGGAGAGTGGGTATAATTCTGACCCAGAGTTGCTAGTTTAACCAAATCCAAGATGGTGAAACCCTCTCTTGGCTGTTCATTTAAGGTGACCCACCTTAGGGGTGTGCCTGGCATCAAAGTGCAACACGCCTACTGAGTATCCAATTTCTCGCCTGCTCTGGTGCAAAATAGGCTCCAGGGGGTGGCGTTTCCCAGATATCAAAGGAGGCAGAGGCTTTGAAGCCTCTGGCCTTAATATGCTAAATCATTAGCCATCCTGCGGGAGGAGGTCTTTCCATCTTCCTCCAGAGCAGGCATTGCTTCCGGCCTCAAAGTGCGGGCTCTCACCTACAGGGGGTCAGAAATGTGTCTGTGGTGGCAGGCTAGATGATACCAGTCAGCCAACACACTAGAGGACTAGTAGGTTTTCAGCGGGCACCTCTAAGATGCCCTCTGGGTGCATATCACAATAAATCTGATACTAGCCTCAGTTTAGATTTATTGAGATAAGGTGTTTGATGCCAAACATCATTATTTTCAGTGAAGCTATTACTTATCTGGGTAACTCGTAATGACCAGTGCCCAGTACATATACTTAAGATGGCTTCCTGATTACTTGCAATGTCTTAGTAGTGGAATTAGACATCACAGGGGCATATCTGCTCACACAGATGTGTCCTCACACATAGTATAATGGACCCTGCCATAGGGCTCTAAGGCCTGCTGTAGGGGTGACTTACATATAGTATACAGGGGCATGGTACACAGTGATGTGCCATGTCATTTTTCCAGAATGATTTGCACCATTTCACGCATACTGCAGTGGCATTCTGCATTTAATTTTCGTGTGGGTCCCTTTAGGTGGCATAATATATGCTGCAGCCCATGGGACCTTCTTTAGTACCCATGCCCTGGATACCATAGGTAACATTTACTAGGGACTTACGAGAGTGTTAAAGTCCATGCAATTGGAGTACAATTGAGCACGCAGTAGTTTTTAGGGAAAGAGCACTGCCACTGGAGGCTGTTTAGCAGGGACCTAGTGCACATCCAGATAAGAACATTAGTTCCATTGGACAAAAAGGGGGATGACTATGTCAAAAATTGGCACTTTCCTACAAAGCTCCAATGGCACCTCAGTCTTGTTATTACTAATTTAATGCGTACTCCATTTTAGCCACTCCACCGTTGTCCTTTGTGACTTCTTCACCATTAAAACTGTGTTCCTGATTGGCATCCCTTCTGCCTGGCAGCGAGTGAGTGATCTTCAGGCTCTCATTTCCTCCACCATACACCACCATCTTTCCCGATAAGCAGGTTCTGTGAACTCGAGCTTTCTTTCTACCAAAAGTTATGACATTGTTCCACGTCGGTCAAACCATCACCCAGCCAGAGCTCTATGCTCTTCGTCACCCCTCTAAGGAGGAGGAGAGACTCCAACGCTTGGACACCAAAAGCTTACTGTCTGCGAAATTCATACCAAAAGTCCATAGAGTGAATAATCAGCTCTTTTTGGGGTTCTCAAGAGCAGAAAAAGCCAAGGCTGTGCAGAAAAGTACCATCTTTAATTGGATTGTGCTGTGCATTAAGATCTGCTATGCATTGGCAAAGAAGCAGCTTCTAGAAGTCTTGTGAGCCCACTCCACGAGGGCAAAAGCTGCTACCACTGTGTTAGCACACAGTCTCTTTCCTAAACATCTGCTAGACAGCTACTTGGGCATCCCTCCAAACATTCGCAAAGCACTGTTGTTTTGACAGCTAAGGTCGACTAGAAGGGCATTTTGTGAGCTCTCTGGTTTGAGTTCATTCACAGCCAACCTCCTGTGGGTACTGCCTTAGTATCTATTCAAAAGGAGAGGAAACTGTGGCTGGAAGTCTCCATCAGAAGAACAAGTTACTTGTCTTTGGTAACATTCCTTCTGGTGGAGACTCTGTCTAGCTGTGGATTCCTCACCAACCCTTACATCCTCCCCATTCTGTGATCAGACTTTACTCCTTAATAAGATCCCAAGTCTAGGAATCTACACACTTGTTCATCTATATGCTTTTGGGGCTCAACGTCTGGGGGCATGGACAGCCTCCAAAGCAACTTATGTGAGTGTGCAGAAGTGGCATCTGTATAGGCCCCGCACGTCACTTCTGCAATGGAACGGCGTCAGTGCGGAGCTCAAGGTACCACCTTCCAGCGCACAGAGGTACTATTGAAAAGTTTCTTGATCCAATAGGATGTCTGGGGAATATTCAAAAGGTGAGGATTCTGTGGCTAGATAAAGTTGCTACTTGAAAGGAGCTTAACCAAAGGGAAGTAAATTGTTCATTTGGGCAGTTAATTTGTAAAATGTGTAATTTTCAAACAGGATAATGACTATCGAAAACAGTAAGTGAAATACTGGACAATACATTGCTCAGGCTGGGCAGAATTAATTATGTGGCAGAGGTGGCCAGGGCAGGGCCTGGCCAAAGATTGTACCCTGTACCTAGACAAAGCTACTCATTGCCAAATGTTGTACATAGCTGTTGAATGACTTGCACCTAGAGCCAATGACCCATGGCCGAGCATAGGTATGTCCGCTAAGCAGGGTGACTTGGTTTCACAGGACGGGGTATGCAGCCTGCTGCTAATTCCTGCTACTCTTAGGTTTCAGCCCTAGTCAGCTAGATTTGGCTCAGGGGTGGGTTGATGGTCGAACTTGCTGCCAACCTCCGGTAAGCCTCGAATTTTGCTTTCAGTTTTGCTAGCAACTTAATCCACATGCTAAATCAACCATTCGAAGAATTGCACATTTTTGAGGAATTCTCTCTTTAATCATCTTGCCTTCAATCCTCAAAGAAGATTCCTCAGCAGTCTCTACGTCGACTGGGAATAGGAAATAGCAGAGGTGCAAAGTACACTCAAAATTTCGTCCGTGTGGGTGGGGATCACCAGCCTTTGTGTTGTGCTTATGTTGAAACGTTTTGTGAGTTGAGTCTAATATCTACAGCTATTTTCAAAACGTGAGAATCTGCAGGAAGATATTAGAAATTCTTTGGTAACTTTTACTGAAAGCAAGGTGAGTAGCCTTTAAATCATCTTTGTGCTGCCAGTCTAATTTCTTGAAATATAATCAATTGTTACGTTTAGGAAGTTAGTCACAGACTAAAAGCTTCTATAAAAACAACATTTTTTTTTACAGGAAATGTTTGATGCTACGTTGAAAGATCGAGAACTGAGCTTTCAGTCTGCTCCAGGCACCACCATGTTTCTCCATTGGCTTGTTGGAATGGTTTATGTATTTTATTTTGCATCATTCATTCTTCTTTTACGGGAGGTAAGTAGCCTCTGCGGTGTTATAATATTTCAACTGAATAATGCAAATAAGTTGACAATTGTGAATAGTTGTCAAGCAGGTTGCTTTATTGACTTGAATGTGCCTGCTTGTTGCTGGCTACCAATTGCAGTATTTATTTCTTTGTTCTGATGTTTCGCAGTGCCCGCACATTTGCAAAATTACAGAATTGTTGGAACAAACTTAAGGGATTGTTACTATTTCCTTTTAAAATGATCAATTGATATAGTTAAAACAACAATTGATGGACAGAATGCAGAACAATGTCATACATTCACCCCAGTACAGTGATCTGGGCCTAAATCCATCGTTTATTTTGCTCACCATGCCATTCCAGTTTGAACCCATCCATATGCAAATCAGTCTTGTCCCTGTGCCCAATGGGAACAGTCCAGCCCGAACTGCCAGGCCAGGTCCTCTCAACTGGAAACAAGCATCCTAGGACCAGTTTCTGGGTTTCACCCCTCTTCAGCCAGGATAGCTTGATTCCAGTGGCATGGAGAGCACTGGACCCACGTCTGGGCATACCCGTCCCACTCTGGGTGACAAAGGCAAAAACAACAATTGATGGACAGAATGCAGAACAATGTCATACATTCACCCCAGTGTTTGCAATTGATATAGTTGCCAAACTCTGCTGTTTGGGTATTAATTTTATTTCATGTTATATATTGTATTCAGAATAAAGCCACTAAGAGCTTACACCTTTTTGTATGAATAGGTGGGATGTTTTGTGTGTTCATTTGTGCTTCACTCAAGACAAGTACAGAGTTTTAACTCCTTTAGTGTGGACAAAGTCATCTCCACTTTTGCCACACTACTTTCTTCCATTGGGATGCTTGGACCAGAGGATTCCCCCTTTGCTGCTGTTACTGGGGACTGACCCGAAAGGCCAAGGGCCCAGCTTGGCAGGAATGATGATGTAGCACCACCCTGCTCTACTGTTGTCATAAATGTACATCCCGGAGTCCATTTGATCCACTGTGCTCCAGCAGCATGAAGGAGCTGCACAGTCACCTGAGCACCGATCAGTGTTGAAAGAGGTTCTGTTGGGAAGGGGAGACTTTGTTCTTTCCATTGAACTGAAATGAAGCAGATTCCCCCTCTAGCATCGCTGCAGCAAAGCGATCCCTGACCAGAAACCCACCCATTAGACAACATGACTTATGCTCAGTTGGAAGCTCCTATCCGCCCCGTTTTTATGTACAGGATGGTGGCTTTACCACAGTCTTCCCTCCCTTGGTTGACTGAGTCACCTACTAGACTCCAAAGGTAATACTTTTATATAAAAAATAAAAAAAACACCCCTGCTCCGCACTGCATTGACCGTCTGCATGCTCTCCTGAGAGGGAGCAGATTTGAGAGTTTATTCCTAATTGCTCAACTCTAGGGTGGCAGAAAGCTCCTCCTTACACAAGGTTTTTTTTGTTTGAAGAATGGGGAGGTCTCCTGGAACCAAATAGCATAATGCAGTATCCCCCTCCCATCCTTAACACTGACAGTCTTTTTAACTGACTTGGGGCAGGCAGATTGGGGTATTTTGTCCCAATCTGTTTGCTGTTTGGGTGCAGACATCAGCTCTAGTCACCAAAGATTATTTTATGAAATGATTGTGGTGGGGAGTGCAACCCTTACAGACATCGTGCTCCACTCCCCATCCTCTGACCCCAGGGGACATAGTCTTTTTGTTCCCTAAGAGGGTAGATTGTGAGATTAACCCCAATCTGGCTTCCTCCAGAGCGCATAAAGCCTCACTAGATCCCATTAATTTTTTTGTATAAAGTAAATGAGATGGGAGTCTTGCTGGCTTTCAACATTGCCACACCCTCACCCTTCATTGCACAGACAGTGATTCTGCCTCCCCAGGGATAGGCAGGGCAGATTTGGGAGTTTACTCCCAGTATGTCAGCCTACTTCAGGATGCAGAAAGTACCACTGAATTACAGGGCTTTTAATAAAGTTAATGGGACGGTGGGTCATTTTTTACTGACATCTTCCCACCGCCCAACCCAGGCACAGCCGTCCTGGAAGGCAGATTTGGGGACTTTACCCCCATCTGCCCTCTGCATGTGGGAACAAAGCTCCATTAGACAATAGATTTTTTGTGGATGGTCTTCTTCCTTTTATCAGACTGCCTGCAAATCCCCCTCCCTCTAGGTGGGAAGATAGCACCATTGGACACCATAGATTGTGAATTTTGGAAATAATCCGAGTGGGCCTGTCTTCGCACAGGTTTGACTCATTCTGAAACCCCTTGATATATTTTCCCCTAACAGTCGGGACAGAATCATGCCTGGCCCCCAAATCTGCCCTGAAGAATGAGGAAAGCAAGTGAAGTGAAGATAGAGGCCAGAGTGGAGAAGGCCAGTAAGCCCGGCTCTTCACTCAGTCTCTTTCTTTGTCAGTTAACTAAAAGTGGTCCTTGGTGTCTAGGGGAGATTACTGGCATCTGCGACCAGGACATCAAGGGGTACCACCCTTGTCTGCTCCCCTTAGAGATTAAATAGAAATGGTGAATACAGTTTGAAGTTTAGACACACCTTGTACCAGAAACCTGGTCCCTACACAGTATCTTTTTATTTTTTTTATCGCTTAACCAATAATCGCCTGGATCGCGACTCTGATTCTGTTGCATACTTCATACTACAAATTCCTCACTTTGTGACACTCCCCAGACTGGATTCAGAAACTCTTGTAGAAGATTATGTGCCCTGGTAGGTGGTGCCATCGGTCTCCATCATGATTCCATTCCACATCTGAACATGACGGTGTGGGGCCGGGTAAAGGTACCGGAGCTCCTTTTTTTCCCCGCTTTGGTGTGGATCAGAAGATTGGCTAATACTGATTTCAGTTCAAAACGTTTTTGAGCAGTCTGACAGGCTTCAAACCATGTCACATGCTGAAAGCATGTGTAGGTCATAGATCGTTTCCATGTCTACCTCAGTAGCAAACATGACTCCAAGTCCTGTGACAGATGCTCCATGATTAATATAAAAGCAATCCAGGATCAAGGAGCCAAATTCCATCATGTATATAAGAAAAGAGGCTGTTCTCTATACAAGTCGCGAGGCTGACTCCCAGACCAGTTTCAAGCCTCCCACATTTAGTCAAAGGACAAGCCAAGAAAGAAACATAGAAAAAATAAACAAGGCACTTTGCTTCATGAGCTCTCATTCTTGAAAGTGGTCCTGCAGTCTGCATTCAGGAAATCTTACGGAGTCTTCATCTTACTATTTGGACCTGATGCTGATGTGCCCCTAGTTTCTTGGGCCATCTACCGCAGGTTGAGGCCTTCAAGGAGGCTATGCTGCAGATATTTAATTTGATCTCTCATCACTCAGGACCGCAGTCTAGCGCCAAGGACTTGGCGAGGCTCCCATTTGAACTTCTGTACCATGTCTTTCCCTGCACAGTGCAACCCTGAACGAAGTCAGCCTGTTCCACCCCCATCCTGGGCTGTGTGTCTATTTCTATACGGCAGACCGCATAAGTAGTTTATTTATTGCTGTTGCGACCAGTAGTGCTGCTCTCCTCTCCAGCCCCATATCCAGATATGTCTTCGGTTAAAGTTAATGATATCCCATAACTAAGTCCCAGCCAATCATTATGTTGATGCTGGCCTAATAGGGGGTGTACCCACACCAGGGGAGGCACTCATTGGTCCAAACCTTTTTACCTACCTGTAACACACCTAAATCTAGTATTTAGGGGCACTCTTGAACCTTGCTTCCTCAGACCAGAAGAAAATGCAAGAAAAGAAGAAGGACCGAACAGCCGTGCCGAAGCTAACAAGAGGAAGACGCCCACTGACTTGGCCCCAGCCATACCGGCCTAGCCCTACCGGCCTGTCTCCACCTCGAACCTGCTCCTGCAAAATCCCTGTGTGTCCTGCATCCAGTAACCTTGAAAACCCCAGAGGACCTACCTGTCCTCAACCACAAAGACTGTGTGTCCCGTTATAAACGGATTTGTTCATCTCCAACCTCTGGCTCCAGCCGGACACCGCGAATCCGCACCACTTTGCACGTGCCTCCTCTGCCCGAGCTCAAGTGGGCAAACACCACGAGGAGCCCCCCCCCACCCCCCCCGGTGACCCTGACCTGAGATCCTGCGTCCCCTGACCTGCCTCAAACCTCCAGCCGACGCCTGCAGCCTAAATCCGAAGGTCCCCGCAATAGCGACCAGGAGCTGGTAAGAAGATCTGACCCTAAAAGGCACCCCTGCACCCGATGCTTCATACCCTTGGATGTTCCAACCGACGGTGCCTAGCCAACCTCCAAGATCTTAACTTACCTATCGAAGTGGTGGTCGCACCCAGCCAGAAGACCTTCATCCCCAAGCCTGCAGAGCCTTTGCAAACCGGTGATTCCCCAATTGCAAACAGGGCGCCCAATGTCAAAACAGCACCCTGAACCCGGCCCTAGTGCCGCTGAGGTTGCACCTTTGGTGCTCCTTTGATTCCCCATTTGCCCTGAGCTAAAGTCCAGGAGATTTGCGCCCACAACCAAGTGGCCTGCTTGTCAGCAGCCACCACCCGGAGGCCCCCTATACCCTGTTGGATAACATTGGGACTCAGCAGTCTGCACCTGACCCCTCTAGTGCCCCTGAGGGTGTAACTAGAGTGCAGCCCTGACCCTGGGGGACCCTTGAGTCTACCCCCAGAACCTCAACTTCCACTATCGAATACTTACCCTAAAACCGATAACACTATGTTCGAGGCATATGAGCTGCAGAATTCACACTCTGTGCATAGATCGCAATCTGGTGTTGGGCTCGGATGCTTGGACCTTGTTGTTGTCCTGGAAGAAGTCTTTTGTAGTCACGAGATAGGTGACTCCTCCCTTGGACGATAGTGTGCATGGGCATCGACTCCATCCTCAGATTGATGCAACTTCAGCGCTTTTTTACGCGCAAAGCATATCAAACTCGATGGTATTGTTTTCGATCGCGTGCTTTTCAGCGCGCTACTCAAATACTCGATTCCGGTCGTCGACACAAGCCGCTGAGCCTATCGGTGCCATTCAGACCTACGGCTAATGGAAAGGACTCCATTAAAAAAATGCTAAATTTCCACACAGCGACCAACACAAGGTCTGCAATCTCTGTCTCTCGCCCGAGCACGAGGAGAAAAACTGCCAAGCCTGCGCCTCCTTCCGCTCCAAGAAGACTATCCATGATCGCCGGGCCCGACAACACGTTATGGCGCAACAGGCTGCACCTGTGCCAGAAGACATCTTCGATGAAGGCCCGATGTTCCTGAGGCAGAGGATTCAGAGGATCTGGACATCGTTTCCGAGGCAGACGACTCCGACTCCAAAGACCACATCACTCCAGGTTAACGAGTGAGTACAAGTGCCCCTGCCCCCACCGTACCAGAAAAAAAGAAGGCACCGGTAAAGACTTCGCCTGCAGGCCCCAGTCGCGACCGAAACTAAGCTTCAGAAGCCGCACCTTCGGGTTCGGCTCCAAAGACAAAAGAAAAGCCTTCCGGCAGCTCGGGCCGAGCAAGCCGCATATCAGTGCCCCCCAGACACCATCGGCACCGAAGCCGGAAGCTCATCCTACTCCCGCAATTCCCAAGAAGCCATCGGCACCGAACACCTCGGCACCGAAGGAACAAAAGGCCTCGGATCCGAAACCAAAACATTCGGCACCGAAGAAGATTTCCTATTCGACACTGAAGCCGAAGGATCCAAAAACCCCTGCAAAGGCTTAAGAGCAGAAATCTAAACCTCGCTCAGAATCGAAACAATCGGCACCGAAAGCGGTTACCGAAGAGGAAGAACTTTTTCGTCCGGATCCCATCGATCCAAAACAGAAAACTCTCCAAGTGGACCCCAAGACAGGCCATGTTGTCAACGTTCCACACAAGAAGAGGAAATTGGACACCCCACACATCCCTGATGTGCCTGTAAAGAAAAGAGACTGTGCCACTTCACCTTTAAGACCCTCTTCTTCCTATTAAGTCTTTCTCACCTCCAAAGTCTCCCATACTTCCTCCATACTCACCACCACCACAGGATGATGATGATGTAGGGGCTGGGGGAGGGAATAATGACCCTTTCACTGACCCGGATGACGACACAGACACATGGGATGACTATAATGACCCAGTAGATCCTCCAGACCTTTCTGATACCGATGCATAACCAACAAAGCCATCTCCCCCAGATAACAATATTGGCTTTAGTCAGCTCATTGATAGGGCTGCCCAGTACCATGGTGTTCAAATGCATTCAGACCCCACAGAGGAAGACTTCCTACTAAACACGTTCGCACAGTCACAAAAGACAGTACAAGCTTTACCCATGTTAACAGGTGTCATTAAACATGCCCCAGACATATTCAAAGACCGTGTAAGGGCTAGAATTCTGAATCCCAGAATTGATAAAAAAATATGCCCCAAATGATCCCACCTACATCAAAGGTCAACTTCCCTTAGATTCTCTAGTAGTGACCAACGCTATAAAGCGTGCCAACTCTCAGACCTCCGGTGATGCTCCACCTCCAGACAAGGAGTCTAAATTATTAGACACTTCGGGCAAGCAAGTTGCTGCCCAGGCAGCTAATCACTGGAGGATAGCCAATGCGCAGGCATTACTTGCCAGGTACGATAGGGCTCATTACGACAAGCTTGAATCCCTAATGCAGCATTTGCTTGATCAATACAAAAACAAAGGCAATGCTTTGATTGAAGAAGGCAAACTAATAACAAATGCATCAATTAAATGTGCCCTCGATGCAGCAGATAACGCATCTATATCTTTTAACACTAGTGTGTTACTAAGAAGACAAGCGCATTTCTGGTTTCAAACAGGAGGTACAAACAACTATCCTCAACCAGCCGTTCAATCAGGAACAACTTTTCGGTCCAGCTGTAGATACAACTTTAGGAATAATGAAAAAGGACACAGACTGCTAAATCCATGGGAGCATTACAGTCTCCATCCACACCAGGTTCATTTTGACGCTCCTTCTATAGAGGAGCATCCAAAAACATCAGTGTAGACACTGTTGCTTCCTCCTATAAAAACACTACACAAACATCCCCCAATAAGGAATATTTTAGAGGTGGGTACAGAGGAAATAACAAGGGTAGAGGCCGAGGTAACAACAACACCTGCTCCTCTCCCACTAATAAACAGTGACTTCCCTCCACTCCCACCAGACCATTCCACTCCGGTCGGTGGATGACTCTCACAGTTCCTACCTGTCTGGAATTTCATCACTACAGACAAGTGGGTAAGACAAATTATCCAGTATGGTTACTGCCTGGAACTTACTGCAACGCCCCCCAACATACCACCCAAGCAGCGTCCGATGTCCACGGAACATCTGACACTCCTCCAACAGTAAGTTCTCTCACTGCTTCCAAAGCTTGCCATAGAACCAGTCCCCATACAACATCAAGGGGCAGGAGTATACTCACTGTATTTCCTAATCCCCAAAAAGGACGGTACTCTACGGCCAATATTGGACCTCAGACCTCTCAATCTCTACATACAGTCAGATCATTTTCACATGATCACTCTTCAACAGGTCCTTCCACTGCTTTAACAAGGCGACTTCCTTGCCACACTAGATCTCAAGGATGCCTACTTCCATATTCCCATACACCCTGCTCACAGAAAATATCTAAGGTTCACAGGACGGCCAACACTATCAATTCAAAGTTCTCCCATTCGGGGTGACCACAGCACCCAGGGTATTTACAAAGTACTTGCGGTAGTAGCGGCGCACTCGCGAAGGCAGCTAATCCGTGTATTTCCATACCTGGACGACTGGCTGATAAAAGCCAAGTCACACAACCAGTGTGTTCGCCAAACTTATCAAACCATTCAACTGCTACACAACTTGAGGTTTACAGTAAACTATACCAAGTCACACCTTCAGCCCTCCTACCTACATCAGTATCTAGGAGCCACAATAGACATTTCCAAAGCCCTAGCTTACCCCAATCCAGCCAGGATAGACAGTATGCAAACACTCATCACCAAGTTTCAACCCCAACACTCCCTTCCAGCACGAGTGTTTATGCAGCTCATAGAGATGATGGCCTCTTGCCTTTTCATTGTAGCTCACGCAAGACTTCAGATGCACCCTTTACAAGAACGCTTAGCACGTCAGTGGAACCAAGGTCAGCTGACAGATGTGCTGTTGGTGGAAGGCCGCACACATCGCTCTCTGCAGTGGTTGAACACCCAAAACCTTTCCAAAGGGCGACTGTTCATAGAGACAGTTCCACAGATTGTGCTAACAGCAGACGCATCGCTCTCCGGATGGGGAGCTCATCTACTTCATCACACCATACAGGGTACATGGACCCCTCAGCAAAGGCAACTCCACATCAATCATTTGGAGTTACTGGCAATCTTTATGGCATTAAAATCATTCCAGAAACAAATATCTGATAGAGACTACTAGCTGCAGATTCCTTAACGTAGAATTATCCCCAGGCGTGAGACTGGACCTAGAAAACTTTCTTGCCCAGCATCTCTGCGCACCGGGAGCGGCAGCTTGCGACTCCGCCCCGACGTCCTCCGCGGGCGTGACGTCAGCGAGGTCACATAAGCCCCACCCCGGCGCGCTGACGTCAGTTTTCTTTTCCGCGTGCAACGCGGACCCGGATCGTGTTCCTGGCCTGTTTCAGGCCTTCTTTTTACGCTTAGCGTTTTCTTGGGTATAGTGTGCGAATGCCTTCGGGCTTCAAGATGTGCTCGTCTTGCGTGCGCCAGATGTTGGCGATGGATCCTCACCCCATCTGTATGTGGTGTTTGGGGGAGCACCATGACTCAACGGACTGCGAGGCGTATCAGCAAATGAAGCCGAAGTCCCGGCGGGAGCGCCGGATGAAACTCCTTTTGGCACGCATATCCAGGTTGGTGTAGTCCCTGCGACCGTCCCCCGCGGACGGCTTCAAGAACCGCCGCTTCCGTCTCCAACATCGTCCTTCTCCCAGGCTGCAAGGGCGTCGCTCACCTGTTGGTAAGTGTCGCAGTTTGTCCCCGAGGCCCGATCCCCGGACTGTTGGGGGTGCGGGTTCTCTGCGGGTGGTGCGGCCCGCGCGTCGCCACTCTATCCGCCGTTCTCTGGCACGGGGGCGACCAGAGCCCAGATGGAGGCCTATGCGGCGACCTTGCAGGCCTCTTTGACTCTTCCTTCTCCTTCTCTTCCTGGGACGTCTGCGGATCCCTTGCCGCATGCTGGGACTTCAGCGGCGCCGGCGGCTCCGGCGCCGACAGGTTCGGATCCAGGTTCGGAGGCTGTGGTGCCGTCGGGGTGCGGCCCTTCGGGGTTCCCTCCTTCGAGCCATGGCGCCTCTGCCTCGCCGCAAACCCCCGTGGAGGTCCCTGTGGTGTCGCGGGAGGTTGCCGGGCTCGGGCGTGTCCTCGAGTCCCCCTCAGTCCTCTGGGCAGGTGGCGGCCTTGTCCGAGGCCGAGGTGACGCCGCTCAGGTGCTGGCGGCTGCTGGCCCTGGCAGTGCCGCAGGGGCCGGCTAGGGGTCGGGTGTGTCCCCGGGCCCCCCTCGTCCCTCCACGCAGGTGACTGCCTCGTCGGAGGTCGAGTTGACGTCTTTTCTGCGCCATTCCTTAGCCGCTCTGGCTCCAGCCCTGCCCCGGTCTCCCGCGTGCCGCGTTGTGGCGGGGGTCGTTCCGGCGTCCCCTTCTGCGCTGGTCAACGTTGACCTGACAACGGTGGCGCAGTCTATGGCGCCGGGCCGATGTCGGGTCGTTGATTCATTTTCGGACGCCCCCTCTTCTCTAGAGGTTCGGGTGCTGTTTGTTTCATCTTCTCCGGAGACGGGTCGCCGCGTTGTGGCTTTTTCCCCGGTGTCTTCTAAGGACGGCTCTTCGCCGCCTCTGCGCCCGCAGTCTTCGCCGGAGGCGCCTCAGGTTCCCCATTCATCGGTCCACCCTCCCCCGTTTCGAGCTTGGCCTTTCCTTCCTCTGGTTGGGCTGGGGGACGGCCTCCTTAGCTTGCAGCCGTCGCCCACGGAGTAACTGCCTTCCCCCCCGCAGGGCCCTATGGAGGCGAGTGCTGCCTTCGCTTGGGCTGTTTCCACGGCTGCAGGAATCTTGCGCATGGGCGATCCAGCTGCCCATTTCCCCACGGATCATCTGCTGGAGGTTCTTAATCTGAAAGAAACACGTTAGTTAGATTCCTCACCTTAGAATATCCCCAGGCGTCAGACTGGATCCGGAAGATTTTTCGTCAGCAATACCCCTTGCGCGTCTCTAGGCGTCGTCTGCGGCTCCGCGTTCGTCGTCGGCGTCGTGCGCCGGAATGACGTCGTCGGAGTACTTAGACGCCGCCCTCGCGCGCTGACGTCAGTTCTTCTTTTTTCCGCGCCAGTAAGCGCAGATCCGGGAGAGCTACCCCTTTAGTCAATTTTTGACTAACTTTTTGATCCTTTTTGATCCTGTCTATCGACACCGGTGCCGGTAGGATGCCTGGGTTTAAAGCCTGTACGGACTGTAGCCGATTGATGTCGGTTACGGACCATCACCGCCGGTGCCTGTACTGTTTGGGCCTCGACCACGACGCGGAGTCGTGCTCGGACTGTAAGGCCCTGACCTCGAAGGCTAGACGGGAGCGGTCCCGTAAGCTTCTCGAGATTCGCCACTCGGCTCCGCGCGTCTCTCGATCCCGGTCCAGGAGGAGGTCCAAGGATCGGTCGCGGAGCCGCAGCCGACGTCACCATCGGTCGTCGGGATCAAAGTCTTCGGGTAAGTCGAAGCATTCCAAGAAGTCCAAGAAACGTCATCGCTCTTCGGACTCCCCTCGCCGGTCGCGCGCTTCGGTCGAGGGTCAGGGTGGTTCCACCCCCGCGGCTCCGGCGGAGCCGCAGGCGCCGCGTCCGTCCCCATACCCTCCGGTCCCTGGGACTAACGCGACGCCGGCGGAAGTCAGTGCCTTCCTCTCGGCCATGAGGAACCTGGCTCCGCCGTCGGCGCCCGCTGGTGCGCCTTCGGGCCCCGTGGACCCGACTGGGCTGCCTTGCCAGCCGGCGGCTCCGGCCCCAGCGCCGTTGACGGCTCCGGCCTCGACGCCGCAAGCGCCCGAGGGACCCGTTCTCGAGTCCCCGTCGACGCCGGTCAACCTTGTCACTCCTCCACCGGCGTCGACTCCGGTTCCACCCCCGACGCCGACGTCGACTCCGCTCGACGCCGTGCCCCAGTTTAGTCCCGGTCCCGGTCCGGGCCCGGCGCCGGTCCGGAGTCGATGGACGCCGAGATCGACGCCGCTAGAGACACATTTTGTCTACCGCCCGGCTCCGTTACTTTCTCCCCTACACCAGGAGTCGGATGAGGGGGACTACTGGGAGGGATCCGAGGATCCTATGGCCCATCTGGCCCAACTGTCCCAGGACTGGGCAGATGAACTGGGGGAGGCCAGTGGTCTGGATACCTCGCCAGACACTGGATTCATCTCTCCTCCGACTGTGGCTTCGGAGGAGGGTGCTGCTTTCTCCGTGGTGCTGCGCAAGGCGGCCGCAGCCCTTGGGCTCGAGCTACCTGCCGTGGCTGTGAGGACGAACGTCCTCACTGAGGTGCTTCAATCTGCAGCAAGCTCCACTGAGCCTCTGCTGCCGTTCAATGAAGCCCTCACTGACGTTCTCCAGGGCACCTGGTCCAAGCCCTCCACAGTTCCTCCTGTGGACAGGAACGTTGCCAGGCGCCACCGCCCTGCTCCGGGCGACCCCAGTTTTCTGTCCCAACACCCTACCCCTCAGAGCCTGGTTATCCAGGCCTCCACCTCCCAATCCTCTTTCCCGACCGCCCCGCCGGACCGGGATTCCAAGAGACTGGAGCAGTTTGGCAAGAAACTGTTCTCATCCCTTAGTTTGGGCCTGCGGTCTTTGAACACCGCTTGTCTCTTGGACCGTTATTCCCACTCTCTGTGGGATGCGGTGGAGGACGCGCTGCCCCTGTGTCCGGAGGAGGTCCGGACAAGACTTACCCAGGCTCTGGCCGATGGGAGGGATGCCGCGCGACATGCCATACGTTGTGGGCTTGACACCGCGGACTCGCTGGGTAGGGCCATTTCCACCACTGTGGCGCTTCGACGTCACGCCTGGCTGCGGTCCACGTCGTTTTCCGGCGATGTCCAGAGCACTCTCATGGACATGCCGTTTGATGGCACTCGCCTGTTTGGCGAGAAGGCGGACAGTGCGCTGAACCGCTTTAAGGACTCCCGGGCTACGGCCAAGTCCTTGGGCCTCTCGGCCCCGCGGTCGCAATCTTCCGCTTTTCGCCCCTTTCGTGGCCAAGGAAGGGGTGCCTCCTCACGTGCGCCTAGCCACCAGCCGCAGAACCAACCTGCGCGCGGTCGCGGACGTGGTTTCCGCCGAGGCGGATCTGGAGGACGACGAGGTCAGCCCACATCCACCCCGGCAGCATCCGCCTCAAAGCCTTCCTAGTCCGAGCTTTCAGGCCCATTCCACGCCAGTGGGCGGCAGAGTTCGCCATCACCTGCTCCACTGGCGGTCCATCACATCGGACAGGTGGGTGCTGCAAATCGTCCGAAGGGGCTACTCCCTCCCCTTCGAGACGACCCCTCCAGCCATGCCACCGCAGCACCACCGTATCTCGGGGGATCACTTGCATCTTCTCCACGAGGAGGTTTCCGCCCTCTTGGCCAAGGGGGCCGTCGAGCGCGTTCCGAGCCCAGAAGTAGGTCGTGGTTGTTATTCCCACTACTTTCTGGTTCCCAAGAAGGGCGAAGGGGGCCTCTGCCCTATCTTGGACCTTCGGAACGTCAATGCCTTCCTCCGGAAGGAAAGGTTCAAGATGTTGACTTTGGCTCAGGTTCTAGCTGCCCTAGACCCCGGAGACTGGATGGTAGCGTTGGACTTGCAGGATGCTTATTTCCACATCCCCGTCCTGCCGGCCCACCGGCGTTACCTGCGGTTCACGGTGGGCCAAGAGCACTTTCAGTTTACCGTGCTCCCCTTCGGCCTCACCAGTGCCCCTCGGGTGTTCACGAAAGTGATGGCGATGGTCGCAGCTCATCTGCGCAGATCAGGGGTTCCAGTCTTCCCCTATCTCGACGACTGGTTGTTGAAGGCGGGCTCGCCCCAGACAGTCGTCTCCCACCTCCAGACTACGGCGGATCTCCTGCATTTGCTGGGGTTTTCCATCAACGTGCCGAAGTCACACCTGAGTCCCTCTCAGAAGCTCCTCTTCATCGGAGCGGTTCTCGATTCGGCGCAGTTCCGGGTCTATCCACCGGAACAGCGGGTCCGGGATATACAGGCCCTGATTCCCATCTTTCGGCCTCTATCCTGGGTTTCGGTCAGGCTAGTGTTGCGGCTTCTGGGGCTGATGGCCTCCTGCATCCTACTAGTGCATCACGCCAGGCGGCGCATGCGGGCTCTGCAGTGGGACCTGAAGTTTCAGTGGGCCCAGCATCACGGCAACCTGTCCGACCATGTCTTGATCTCGGAGGGCACTGCACAGCAGTTGCAGTGGTGGCTCACGGACCGCGATTGGGTCATGGGCAGGAGCATCTCCCTTCCCCAACCGGAGCATGTCGTAGTGACGGATGGGGTGGCCATATGGGAGAGGCGGAGATCAGAGGCCTCTGGTCTCCGGCGGAGTCTCGTCTCCACATCAACCTGTTGGAGTTGAGGGCGATCCGACTTGCACTGAAAGCCTTCCTTCCCTCTGTCAGGGGCAGTGTCGTGCAGGTGTTCACGGACAACACCACCGCCATGTGGTATTGCAACAAACAGGGCGGGGTGGGGTCGTGGACCCTTTGTCAGGAGGCTCTGCGCCTCTGGACGTGGCTGGAACACCAGGGCGTCACCCTAGTGTTTCAACATCTGGCGGGCTCTCTGAACGCCAGAGCGGACGAACTCAGCCGCCGGTGCATGATGGATCACGAATGGCGTCTGAACTCCGAAGTGGCGCAAGGTCTCTTTCAGCAGTGGGGAGAGCCTTGGTTAGATCTATTCGCCACCGAAGAGAACGCGCAATGTCAGCAGTTCTGCGCGTTGGAATTTCCAAGGCGGCACTCGCTCGGCGACGCTTTTCGTCACGAGTGGAGTTGCGGTCTGTCGTACGCCTTTCCGCCTATACCACTTCTGCCCAGAGTGCTGAAGAAGATCAGGCACGACCGGGCCCAAGTCATCTTGGTGGCTCCGGATTGGGCACGAAGTTACTGGTATCCCGAGCTACTCAGTATGTTGACCGATCCCCCGATACGTCTGCCCTTCGGGAGGATCTTCTGTCGCAGCAGCAGGGGACGGTCCTCCACCCGAACCTGTCCAGCCTCCACCTCCATGCGTGGAGATTGAGCGGCGGCAGTTGATGCCATTCGACTTGCCTCCTGAAGTCTGTGATATCATTCTGGCAGCCAGGCGTCCCTCCACAAAGACGGTATACGCCTGCCGGTGGAACAAATTTGTGGCATGGTGCACAGCAAAGGCTGTGGATCCCCTTTCCGCCCCTCTTTCTGAGGTTCTCCTCTTTCTTCTTTCTCTGGCCCGGCAGGGCTCTGCCCTGGGCACCCTGAAAGGTTATCTTGCTGCCATCTCTGCCTTCTTGCGGCTTCCTGATCAGCCTTCTCTTTTCAAGTCCCCTGTGGTTACACGCTTTCTAAAAGGCATTACTCACACGTTCCCTCCTGTCCCTTTTGTAATGCCTCAGTGGGACTTGAATCTGGTCTTGAATCTGGTCTTGACATTCCTGATGTGCGCTCCCTTCGAGCCTCTTCACAATTGTCCTCTTCGTCTTCTGACTCTTAAGACTGCTTTTCTGGTAGCCATCACCTCGGCTAGACGGGTGAGTGAGCTCCAGGCTTTATCTTCAAAGCCTCCTTTTCTGTCTGTTCATCCGGACAAGGTTGTCCTTCGGCCTCGTCCCTCCTTTCTTCCGAAAGTGGTGACTCCATTTCATCTTGGGCAGTCTGTCACCTTGCCCACCTTCTTTCCGCCTCCGCATCCTTCCAAAGAGGAAGAGAGGCTCCACCGTCTGGACCCAAAACGTGCGCTCTCCTTTTATTTGGACCGCACAAAGCAGTTCCGGGTGGACGACCAACTTTTCGTTGGATACGTGGGTGCTAAGAAGGGGAAAGCTGTGCACAAACGGACCATCTCTCGGTGGGTCGTTTTGTGCATCAAAATTTGTTACTCTTTGGCAAAAAAGGACCCTCCTGTTGGGCTGCGCGCCCATTCTACTCGGGCCACAGCGGCTACTACTGCCTTGGGACGGGGAGTCCCTTTGCAGGACATCTGTCAGGCGGCGACGTGGGCTTCGCTACACACGTTTGCCAGGCATTATTGCCTTGACAGCCAAGTCCGGAGGGATGGCTTCTTTGGCCGTTCTGTCCTCCAGGACTTTCTGGTGTGATCTTGGTTCGCAGACCCACCACCGGGGATGGTATTGCTTGGGTATCTATTCTAAGGTGAGGAATCTAACTAACGTGTTTCTTTCAGATGAACAAGTTACTTACCTTCGGTAACGATGTATCTGTAAGAAACATTAGTTAGTTAGATTCCTCACCGACCCACCCATCCTCCCCGTTCTGCGAACTGACATCTAGGGTTAAGGTTATCCTTTTCAGGCCCCTAGATTTTATTTTTGGCACCAGTGTCGGTCTTTGCATGGCTCTGCGTTCCTGGCGCGGAAGGCTATGTACAAGAACTGACGTCAGCGCGCGAGGGCGGCATCTAAGTACTCCGACGACGTCATTCCGGCGCACGACGCCGACGACGGACGCGGAGCCGCAGACGACGCCTAGCGACGCGCAAGGGGTATTGCTGACGAAAAATCTTCCGGATCCAGTCTGACGCCTGGGGATATTCTAAGGTGAGGAATCTAACTAACTAATGTTTCTTACAGATACATCGTTACCGAAGGTAAGTAACTTGTTCATCAGGGCTCTGGTGGACGTGAGCTGCTTCTTTACTTTGAGGCAGCGCTCCACAATTCTCTTTTGGGGACCAGCCTCTTCTGCACCGCCACCGCCCTGCTCCGCCTGATCCGGTCTTTCTTTCCCTCCACCCTTCTACCAGGGGCCCTCTTTTACAGACTGCCTTTCCCTCCTTGCCATCGGTGTTGTCTCCCCCGTCACGGGAGGCCCGTTGGTTAGATTCCTGGGGGTGCAACATCTTCGCCTCTTCCAGCGCTGCTTTGCGGGCCCTTAACACTCTTTGTGTGTTGGCCAGAGCCACTTCTTGTTTATGGGATTCGGCGGAGTCCCTTAAGTCTTCCACTTCTCAATAGGTTGCCTGCGTTAATCTGCGGCACCATGTGTTGGATGGCCGGGAGCTGGTGGCGTTTATTCTTCGCTCTGCTCTGGACGTTTTGGAGGTGCTTGGTTGTATCATGGCTATTTCGGTGGCCCTTCGTCGCCATGCCTGGCTACGGGATAGTGTTTTCCCTGAGAACGTTGGATGACGGCTAGTTTACCTCCCCTCTGATGGCGCTCTGTTGTTTCATGCCCCTGCGGATTCTGCCATTCAGAGGTTTCTTGTGGGGCTTCGCCCTCCTCCTCCTCCCCTTCAGTGACCTGACTGTCGGTCTGTGTCTTGGGGAGGTGTTCTTCCGTTGTTTTCCTGGGACCTTGTAACGGGTAGCCCAGGTTGTGTGTTCTATGTGGTTGATGTGCCTTTAGGTTCTTTTGTTGGGCCCTTGGTGCTGTTGGCTGCTGCTCCGTCCCTTTTTTTTTTTTAAAGCTTTATTTCTAAAGTTCTAAAGTTCAAACATTACAAACAGTTAGTGTATTCAGTAGCAAGACGTCCACACAGCATCCTCCCGTTCAGCGGCACAATTTCCTTGTGTACCCTCAAGCACAGCCCAACATCATATCTGACAGAGTTCAGACTACACTTTCAAGGGAGATTCCATCGTTAACTTCCCTGGGCATCTCAGCCACATGCCAGTGCGGTCCAATCTATTTAGTCCCAAGTGGCTCATCCCCTACCCTCTCCACCCCCCCTCCCCGCCTCTCTCGCCAGACACACTTCCCTCTCCCCGCACCTCAGCGGCCCCTCCTCGTGGATGTGTAAGTAGATAGCTTTTCAGTGGCCCCCAAATATCCCTGGGTTTAGAGGTGCCCGGCAACAGGTCTGCATATGTGCCAAGTTGTTCCTGACAATATATTAGATCGTCCAGCCATACCTTAAATTTGGGCGCCCTCCCTCGACCCCAGCGACACGCCACCCGCCTCTTTGCCAGCAGAAGCGCCAGTGCTACGTATTTGCGGTACACGGCTTTCAATGGTTTAACATAGCCCAATACGGCCAGCAGAGGCGTGGGCTCAACATGCTCGTTTATCATCAGAGTTAAAGCCTCAACAACTTCCCTCCATTAAGCATGAACATTTGGGCATTCCCAGGCTAAATGTAAGAAATCCGCATTCGCCGGTCTGCACCTCTCACAGTTGTCCGCTGTCCTCAATTTGTACCTACACATCCTGGCCGGCGTGTAAAATAGTCTATGCAAAAATTTACTACTGGCCGAGACCTGCTCCGTCTGTAATGAACAGTACTCCCACTGCTAGTCTGTCAGCGTGGACCCCAACTCCGCATCCCAGCCCACCCGGGCCGGGGCGGACAATGTCTGTCTCTGTGTGTGGATGGTATGATATATTAACGAGACCAATCGTTTCGCCGTCCCACTTTTAAGAATCAACTGTAATGGCGCAAGCTCAGGGGGTTCAGCTGGGAAGTCAGGGGTAAGAGAGCGGACGCCCTGCCGAAGGCGTATATATAAAATCACATCGAGAGGAGTATGTGGTGACTCCCGAAGTATGTGCTCTAATGTTCGAAATTGGCCATTATGGTAAAGGTCCCCCCATGTTTTAATGCGCACGCGTTCCGCAAATCTGCGAAACCCTGTTTCCTGAAGTAGGGGATTTTGGGGTGGTAGACGAGCGGCAATAGCGAGGAGTAGAGCATAGGAGCATCCAGTAGGCCACTGATGCGCCGCCATGCCGCCACAGTGCATGCAACCGTTGTCGTCGGCCCCTCCCTGCCAGCAGGCACATCATACAGCGCTCCATCGATCGGGATGGGGTGAGCCAACCAGTGCTCCACTGCGACTTGTGGCATATAGCGCGTCTGGCGCACCCAGAAATATGAGTAGTGCGCCTGCGCACTGAGATAGTATAATTCAAAGTTGGGTATGCCAAAGCCTCCCTGCGAGTACGGCCGAACAAGAACATCCGACTGTAGCCGTGAGTGTTTGCTCCCCCAAACCAAGCGTATCAATTCGGATTTCAGCGTTTAAAAAAAAATAATGTCCAGGATAGACTGGTACATTTAGGAAAAGGTACAACAGTTGGGGTAAGATCACCATTTTGATCAGGGACGGACACCCTGCCATCGAGAGCGGAAGGGAAATCCAGCGAGTCACGTATTCCATAATGCGCGTCAAAGCCGTGCCGTAATTAAGGCGCATTAGTGCATCCCTATCTCTCGTGACTGTGATGCCCAGATACCTCACTTCGTCCCCGCACCATTCCAGGCGATAGTCTAACGGGAACCGAGTCGCGGCAGCTGTCAAAGGGAAGACACAAGATTTACTCCAATTTATTCGGATTCCTTAGAGTCTCCCAAACACGATGAACTCGCGGAGGATCGGATTTAGATTGACTTGTGGCTCCCGGACATACAGAGTGATGTCATCCGCATACATAGATATTAATATGTGCCGCATGTTGCACCGCAACACCTTATCGCTGTGATGTTGTCGCAGTTTAGCCGCTAATGGCTCAACTGCTAGTGCGAAGAGTAAAGGGGATAGCGGGCAGCCCTGCCGGGTACCCCTCGTAACCGAGAAGGCTCGGGACACGTGACCATTGACAAGCACCCTAGCCACGGGCAAGCAATACAGTAACCTGATCCATGACAGGAAAAGAGACGGAAAGCCCATGAGTGACATCACTCCAAACATGTAGTCCCACTCAAGTGAATCGAAAGCCTTCGTGGCATCCAGAAACACTGCCGCCAGAGGCAATTCAGGAGCGACATTGTTCAACACTGAGAAAAGGGTGCGCAGGTTATGGGAGGTTGCGCGGCCGGGCACAAACCCAGACTGGTCAGGGAGCACCAGAGCCTCCATTAATAAGCTAAGCCGGTTGGCTATCAATTTGGCTAATATTTTAACGTCGCAGTTAAGAAGTGACATTGGGCGGTAGGAGTCTCATAAATGTGGCTCCTTCCCAGGCTTCAATAATGAAATGATTAGGGCCTCCCGCATAGAGGGTGGGAGGTGCCCGACCTCCAGAGCCTCTTCATAAACTTCACGTAGTATGTTGGCCATCTGATCGATATACATTTTACAGAATTCTACCGGTATGCCATCTGTGCCAGTGGCCTTCCCGGATTGTAGCTGCATTATGGCCTCCCGCACCTCATCCAGTTGGAATGGGGTGCAGAGAAACTCTTGCTGCCTATCATTCAGCCACCCAAGAGCCACATCAGCCAAATAACTATCTAGATCTAGTTCACCAGCCCTCTGCGTGGTGTACAGTTGGTCATAATGTGTGGCAAAGACATTAAGGATACTTGCCGTGTCCCTATACACTTCCTCCCCTGGGCCCGCAAGTTCCAACACTAAGGAGGAGTATCGTGGTTTCCGAATTACGTCCGCCAGCGCCTTGCCCGGACGCTCTTTCTCACCGTACCGCCTAGCTGTCCAATATTTACCCCGAAAGCGCGACTCATGCCGCGCCGCCTCCATATACTCGGTGAGCCCCTCTCGGAACTTGAGTCGGGTAGGTCCATCCGGGCACTCGGCTAATTTCGTCTCCAAATCTTTCAAGTCCCTATCCAGCCTACTCAGTGTGCCGACAATATCTTTTAGCACTCCCGCTCCTTTAGATATACAAGACCCCCTAAGCGTGGCCTTGAATGCTTCCCAAACGGTCCCAACATGCTCGACTGTTCCCTTATTTCGAGCAAAGAAATCACTCACCTCCTCCCCTAACCCGTCCTGAAAAACCGGGTCCAACAAAATAGATGCACGCAGCCTCCAGCTATTGCGCGGGGGCCCGTAATCCGCCGATACCAGGGTAAGCCTAACTGGGGCGTGGTCTGAATAAGTGCGGGCCAGGTGCTGCACCTGTGCTGTGGCTGGACCCAGGCCGCGGGAAACGAAGATATAATCCAACCGCGCCCAGGATGCCGCTGCTTGTGCCGTAAAGTGCGTTCCCTCCAATCTGTGGGGATGTAAATGCCGCCAAGCATCCAATAACTGGTAAGTGCAGAGTATGTCCCGAAGGTCTGCCCGGGTGTAATGACGCGGGGCAGGGTGGGATCTATCCTGTTCCGGGTCGCATGTGACGTTAAAATCTCCCCCCCAAATGACATGATTTGAGCCTACAGCAAAGATCCTAGCCCATAAGTCAGAGTAAAAGTCCGGGGCATCCACATTAGGGCCATAGCAGCAAGCCAGGGTGACGGAGTCAGAGCCCAGCCGACCCCAGACTATGCAATATCTCCCCTGCTCGTCCCAGGTAGCGCCCGCTAGCTGAAATGGTGTGCGTCTCTTTATAAGAATAGTGGTGCCCCGAGCATACGAAGAATAAGAGGAAAAAATACGGTGTTCCGCCCATCTGCTGGCAAAGGTATTGGGTCTCCGGGGACTAAAATGTGTCTCCTGCAGCAGAGCAATATGCACCTGATTGCGGTTGAGGTAGGCTAGTATGTCGCTTTTTGCGTGCATCTCCCAACCCCCTAACATTCCAAGTAAGGATGTTTAGCTTGTCCATCTGCCCATCAGACATAAGTATACATGTTCAATAATAATCATCAAGGTTTGTGCCTGCCATGCATAATCCAGCAAGTGAAAATACATACAGTACCAGAATAAAAACTGTGCCATTCTCTCGGGTCTGCCAGCAAACATCATGCCCAATATAAGTGAACGCAGTCTGTCCCCTACTGAAAAGAACAAACAATTCCGATAGATACCCCATGAACACCCACCCCCCCCACTGAAGCAGCCCCAACTTGCGAGAAATAGTCACCCACCCTCCTTCCCCCCCCCCCCCCCCCCAAACAAAATACAGAACAACAAAAAGGGAGTCAACAACCCCCAAAAAAAGATGCAATATACCAATGACCAATCCACATGGTTTAGACCATGCAGTGTGCCACCGCGGGGGATTACCCATGGGGGATCGCCTAGCTGGCCACCCTATCGCTCCCTGCTCCGCCGGCCCACCACCAATGGCATAACCCAGACGCAGGCGGAGCCGAGAGTGCCCAGCTTGTCCAGCATCAGTCTTAGAGCGATCAAACAGGCGGGCAGTGAACTAACCTATCACCAAGTACCCAACCATCCGGTCATCGCTATTGTCACGCTGCCCTCAATATAGTCCAACTCAAATAGTACCTGAAACAAAGAAATTGGCAATTGATAAAGGAAAAAAAAACCGATACTATAGTTACTGTGTGCCAGCATCCGCCCCTTGTGGTGAAGAGGGCTGGGATGCAGCTGCAGTGTCCACACTGCGACCTGTCAGCTTCAGATGTTTAAGAAAATCCTCCACCTGCTGCGGTGAGGTAAAGAATCGCTGCTGGCCCTGGTGAGTCACCCGAAGGCGCGCTGGGTACAACAGCGCATAGTCTATTTGTGCCAGCCTCAGTTTAGCCTTGACCGCCGTGAATTTCTGA
Source organism: Triturus cristatus (assembly GCF_964204655.1). Taxonomy (NCBI): domain Eukaryota; kingdom Metazoa; phylum Chordata; class Amphibia; order Caudata; family Salamandridae; genus Triturus; species Triturus cristatus. The sequence continues at coordinate 19,031,508 of NC_140588.1, read as the reverse complement.
CGTTCCTCCTGAACTAGTGGAGTGAAATCCAGGTAAACAGTAAAATTGTTGCCGTCATACGACAACTGCTTTTTGCTTCTCGCTATCCGCAAAGCAGCGTCACGGTCCCGGTAATTCAATAGTCGCGCTATGATGGGGCGAGGCGCGCTCCCGGGAGGTGGTCGTGGACCCAATGTGTGGTGCGCCCGCTCGACTATGAAGTGCCCTGAGAAAGCATCCGCCCGATGGAGGTCAACAGCATCTTCTCCACATAGTCCTCCATCCTTCCCGTATTGGTGGATTCTGGAATACCTACAACGTGAATATTGTTGCGCCGACTGCGCGCCTCCAAGTCCTCATTCTTCGCAGCCACCAATTTCAGCAATTTTTCCATGCGAGTGACCTGCGTGGTGACCCGTGCAGTAGTGTCTTCAGTGTCCGAGATACGTGTCTCAGTCTCCTTGATACGACCTTCGTGGCCGTCTACGTTGTGCGTAATGGCATCAATACGCGACGACATCCCGTCCACCTTGTCAGCTATAGTAGCGAAACCCTGCCGGACCTCCTGCAGTATACTCTGCACATCGGCAGTCGTCGTGGGCCCCTCAACCTGAGCCCCCCACTCAGTGCCCATCTCCTGATCATCCTGTACGGCACGAGCATTCTTCTAGGTCGCCGCAAGTGTCAGCTTAGGCTGCCGGGCATCCGACTTCCCCATGACGCCACCACGATGTAGCACTTCTGCCCAAACAGACCGTTCCACCTTCGGAGCCGCACCAGGGAGCCAGACCGTGGCCCGCTAAGAACGCAGCAAGAATCTCCCAAGAAGATGGCCACTGGGCACCCCCCGCAGCCCGCTGCACCCGGCCCCGTTCCCTCAGGGCCGCTCGGGGCAAGCGCAAGGGTGTCGCGGGGGGCCCAGCAGCGTCCCAGGGTCACGGCGGTCCGCCACCACAACACACAGCTTTCAACGTAGTCAGCTTCCCGGAGAGGCCCAGGGCTCCCTCTGTTCCGGGTAAGGAACCCACAGGCCGACACCACAAACGGGTCCCCACAGATGAACGGACCGGGATGCACTCAGGCCTGCCTCCAGGCCCCTCATTTCCCCCAGCGCCAAGCAGATCCAAGCACCACGCTAGTCAGTCCAGATAATGTCCAGGCCCGTGGGCTACAGCAATCACTCAGCTCCCCAACACGCCTCACTGTGCCACCGGAGGTCTCCGCAGATATCGCCCCCGCTGCTACTGCATCTCCAGGGCAACTCCGCTCCTCGCAGCCATCTCCGCCCCCGCCGCCACTCTCCCGTCGGCGGGGGGCAGTCAGGTCTCATCCGGGGATCAGGCCAGTACCGTCCCCCCGGGCAGCACTCACCGATATTTGGGGAGCGTCCGCGTCCACTGTGCCTCTCTGGGCACTCCCCCAGGACTCCGGGGGAGCGCAGCAATCTCCGACCTTCCGCGCTCCGGGCAGCAGAGGCGGGCCGTCTCACCAATCCCCTCCGCTTCCGTCGCGCCTCCACTGCTGTCGCCGCAGTCCCCCGACCAGGGTTCCAGCAAGGAGCGACCCAGCATACACTCCTCCAGGGGGCAGGTACCGGGACCATCCGCGCCGATCCCGCCTCATGCCGCGCACTCCTGGGCCCAGTCGCCTCGTGCACAGCACTGGTCTCGCGTGCTCCCAAAGGCCGAGGGAAGGGCTCCACAGCGTAACGCTCTCCAGTCCGGCCCAACTTTCACGCGGCACAGCTCGGGCAGCGCTGCTCCAATCAAGCCACAACTTTCACCGGGGCCACAGCAGGGGACGCGCTCCCCGCAGTCACCTCCTTGAACCTTGTTCGACACCTCCAAGTAGGATAATTAGACGGATAAATGAGCTGGGCTGCAGGAGCCTCACAGCAGTGCGGCCATTCTGCTCGTGCGCCACCTAGCGCCCCCTGGTCCGTCCCTTTGCTGACTTGTTTTGGCTGTTGGTAACCCGGTAGGCCCTGAGATTAGGCCTTCGGCGTCTTCTTTATTGGCTGCTTGGTAAGCCGTCTGCAGGTTTTTTCTGCAGGTCTTTCTTGTAGGAGAGTAGGGTCTGCTTTCTATGTTCACCCCCACTTTTTGCTTTTGCTTCACTGGTTTTCGACTTAGATGTGGCTATGGGCCTGCTAATCAGACCCACAGCCCAGCTGTTCTCTCTCTAAATTCATACTATGTACTTTAGGTGCATAACCCAATTGGTAGGGATCACCTTATTGGCCCCTGTATAGTGTACCCTAGGTACCCAGGGCATAGGTGTACCCTAGGCCTACCAGGGGCTGCAGCATGTATTGTGCCACCCCTGGCCTGGCCTTCCATTATGACACAACTGGCTGATCACTCAGCTGGGGCAAGGTTGTGTAATCACTCCTTGCTTAGGTGTAGTATTCCTATACCTACCTTATATATAGACACGTGTACCTATCAGCCACTCCTATGGCAGGCCTTAACAATCCTGGAGGCAGAGTGCTTGGTAACATGTGAGATGGTGCTCTAGCATGAGCTGAGCCTGTCTGCAGCATTCGGAACCATGTCCTTATAGCTGTTCTATGATATAGCCTACCATATTCTCTTAAAGTACCTTATAATCTTAAACGGTTATGGTAACTATGGTTTGGCTTTATCGAAACATGTCGTGTAAGGTGTCGAACACTGTGGAATAATACCCCCATACCATTTCTGGCAATGAGGATATTATTCCTCCCTTTTAGAGGGAGAAGACATGTTGAAACCTACTTACCCGGTTAAAGTTAACCAGAGCCCCAGCATCACAAAATGGATGCTGCTGCCACAGACACAAGTCTGACCTCCTGTTGCTGGGAGTCCTTCCAGCGAGGGAGGCTTGGACAATAGGTTTCCTGCCTTGGGAGGTGCGAGCACCACCCAAGACAGGAGTTAGTGTATTGGGGCAGGGAGGGATGAAAGAAACTAGACACTGCCTGGGGCACACAAGGTGTCCCATGCATAGTCCAGTTCAAACCGGCGCTGGGGCACTCCAGCCCCAGCTCTGGCGCGAAACTGGACAAAGGAATGGGGGTGTAACCACTCCCCTTCCTGGTCCCACCCATAGGAGGGGCCTTGCAGGTTGCCCAGCCCACTAGCCCAGTATATCAGTAGCTAGCTGAGCCCTGCTAAATTAGATTAACCTGAATCTGCAACTTGAACAGAAACTCTGGACCTTCGACATTCGACCTCAGGAAAAAGACTGAAGAAATCTCCCTTGTGGCCAAGGAGTGACCACCCTGGGCAACCAGGCACCATCCAGCGACCGCTGCTTGCTTTGCGACTGAATCCTACGAGGGACGACTGCAGAGACTGACCAGCGCCGAGACTTCCAGACACCTCTGAACCAGATCCACATCTCCAGCGAAGCTGAGACCCGTGGAGGCGACGAGGGACGTGGGACCGGCGACTTGGGAAAAGTAGCTAGTAACTGACTAGCGCGACTTCCGAGGCTCCCTCGAGGCTGTGCTTGGGGAATTGAGAAGCCCCAATCCCGAGCACCATCTGCAAAGAAGACCAGCTCCCCACACTTCACGTGTTCTGCGTGGGGCCCTTCTGCACCTGTGTTGCTCGACGTGTTGTCCGGTTGCTGACCCGTTGGCTAGTAGCATCTGCGACGACGAACCTTTTGTTTCATCTTGCTGGTCCGGCTCCTCCAGACTGGCACCCGCTCCTCTGTGAAAGAGAAGCACCCCAGACCTTCCTGGTCTGCACCAGAAGCAAGTCCTCCATCCTGCGTGGGTTCTGCTTGCCAAGGCTTGTTGGGTCCTGACTCGACCTCGACGCCGCCGACAGCAAGAGCCTTCATGGGACAGCTCACCTCCTGGTCCTGGTCGTCCTCGACGTCTCCTGGTACCCGTGGCTGCTGCGACAAGCTTCACCTCTTCACCTGCATCTTCACGACATCGCCTGGCTCCTTCCTGGTTCCTTCCCGGCTCCTGGCTGGTGGCTTAGACTCTGTCCCTTCTGCTTGCAGTTCCTTCCTTCTTGATCCCCTCCTTGGGATCCACCGGACACTCTTCACTGACCGCCTGTCAGCAACTTTCCCTCAGGCATCCATAGAAGTCAACGACGAAACGCGACGCAAGTTCACACCTATGCACCTGCAGCCCGTGGGCTAGGTAACTTGAGTACTCTGGTACTCACAAGGGTATTGACTATCCTAGGGTCTAGTTTCCGAGTCTCGACTTTCTAGCTATACCAGAAGTGTCCTAAAACGGTTAATTTCTAAGTGCTAGTAATTCTATCGACTTTTACGCGTGAGTGTTTCCACTCTGCACCTGAATCCCGTGGGCCTCCCGCTACCTAACCTTTAGTAGTATAGTGTAGCCCCAGCGATTACCTAGGCCTATCCTGTGTTCGTGACAGTGGTTCTTATACCACTTACTTAGTATATAGTTTGCGTGGCCCCTAGGGCCTAACTGTATTACTTACCTGTGTGACTTAATGTATGCTTAAATAAGACTGTGTTGTACTTACCTCGAATCTCATAAAGAGTGCTGAGGGTTTGACTAGAATAAATACATTCTATTTTTATATACATCTGTTGTGGTGTTCCTTCATTTGGTATTCAAGGGATTACAAATGGTATAACAGCTGGCTTCACATGACATTCAGAGTTTAGCCTAAGACTGCTCTTGTCCATGCTACCACTAGGATAGCTGGTCTATAAGGTTGACTTCACAACCAATTACCATAAGGGTTGTTTGTACTGATACAAGGTGTACACTAGAATTAGTGACATCATATATCAGGCCAACTTCTCACATTTCTGTTTTGCCCTCGGCTGCGGAATATGTTTCCTAAGAGGGGTTCTCATGGTTCTTGGGCCGTAACTTACCGTATGTGGGGTACTGGTAGCTATTACATAGCTCTGTCCTGTACTGGGGAGGTGTGGTCCCCCTTTTTCGGGCTCCTTGCTCCCCGTGCCGTCATGGTATGTCGCTGGTGCGATCTTCTTGCCACTTGTCTTGGTGCTGCTTGCGCTGGGTCCGTCCTTCTCCTTGTCACAGCGTCGCTCGGCCAGTCTGGCCTGCTGTCTGCGGCATTGTGTTGTGGCGGTTCCGCACTTTTGTCCTGTGTTTTGGCCTGGTCCTCTGTCTGCTGCTCCAGACGGTTTGGTTTTCTTGACCTTTGTGTTTTGGTGGCCGGCTTGGGCCCGTCCTCAGTCTCTCTTTCTCTTCTGCCGGTTCCTCCACTTATTCGTGGGTCAGGGTGTGTGTGTGTTTCTGGCCCAGCCCCTCCCTTAGGGTGTGTCCTGGCCCTCCCTGGCCTCTGCCTTCGACGGGTGTCTGCCTTGTCCTGGGTGCGCGGTTCCGTAGTGTTGCCTGTTGCTGACGGCGCATGCCCGTGCAGGGCTTCTTTTTCTACTCCATCGTTGTGATCTTGATGTGTTCCCTTGCACCCCTGCCCCTGATTCCGCTGGGGCTTTGCACGCTGGTGCTTATTTCTTCCGCCTGTGCTGTTGGCGGTGGAGCTGTTCCGGCCTTACCCGCTGCTTGCGGCCAAGGTGTATTCAGCCCTTTTCTCTCTCTGTGCATGTGTTTCTTATTGTGGGCCCTGCCTCTGGTCTACCTCTTCTCACTGGGTTCGAGCTGGCCCTTGTGTTCCTTGAGGATTTTAGAGCGCTGTCTCCCCCTGCGGGGTGTTGGACGCTCTCCCGTGGTGCGCTTAGGCTATCCTGGCCTTTTCCTTCTTGTTCTTGTGCCATGTCCCCTACTGGGGCCCTGGTCTCTCCTTGTGGGGAGGTTCGCTCGCAGACCCTCCTCCCTTCTGGGTATTGCTAGGTTATCTATTTTACGTTAAGAAATCTGCGGCTAGTAGTCTCTATCAGATGTACAAGTTACTTATCTTCGGTAACGATGTATCTGGTAGAGACTATTCTAGCCGCAGATTCCTTCACGGCCTGCCCTTCCTTCCCGTTCTGCGAGGACCCTCAGCTTGGTTTTCTGCGCTCACCTCCCTCTGAGTGGCTGGTCTTCTGTGGGGGTCTTTTCGTTTTCTGTCTGTCGGGCTTCCCTCCAGCTGGGTTCTCTCCAGTGTAGGGGCCTGCTTTTGCTCTTTTTCCCTTGTTACAAGAGCTGCAGGAGTCACACCTGGCTCCACACCCTCCGGTCCCTGGGGTTCATGCGACTCCAGGCGAGATTCGAGACTTCCTCGTGGCCATGAGGACTCTCTTCCCACCGTCGAGGCCTGCCGGCGCGCCTCCGGCCCCCCTTAGGTCTGACTGGGGATCCTAGTGAGCCGGCGTCTCCGTCGACTTCGGTCCCGACACCGCAGGCCCCCGTCTACTCCAGTTGACCTCACGACTCCTCTGCTGGCACCGACCCCCATGGTGTCGCTCCCAGTGCCGTCCTCGGACGACGCCGTCCCTGGTCAGCCCTGGTCCAGGTCTGGCGTCGGAGCGGCGCCACTCGGCGCAGTCTCCGGCGTCGATGGGTGAGCCTTTCGCCTATGACCCGGCTCCATCATTTCTGCCCGATTTACCAGGACACGGATGAAGGGGAGGACTGGGAGGAGTATGAGGACCCTCTGGCACAGCAGTGCCAGTTAAGTCAGGACTGGGCAGATGAGCTGGGGGAGGCCAGTGGTCTAGACACTTCGCCTGACACTGGTTTCATCTCTCCTCCTTCCGTGGCTGCGGAGGAGGGTGTTACTTATGCTGTGGTGTTGCGCAAGGCGGCCAAGGCCTTGCGCCTGGAGCTCCCTGCAGCGGCCGTGAGGACTAACCTCCTCACTGAGGTGCTTCAACCACCAGTAAGCTCTTTGGAGCCTCTGCTGCAGTTGAATGAGGCCCTCACCGACGTTCTCATGGGCACTTGGTCCAAGTCTCTCCTGTGGATCGGAACGTGGCCCGGTGCCACCGCCCAGCTCCAGGCGACCCCTGCTTTCTGTCCGTACACCCCACCCCTGAGAGTCTGGTTATCCAGGCCTCCACGTCCCAAACCGCCTTACCGTTCGCACCTCCGGACCGGGTATCCAAAAGGATGGAACAGTTTGGTAAGAAACTGTTTTCCTCACTCAGTCTTGGTTTGCGGTCCATTAATACCACATGCCTTTTGGACCGTTACACCCAGTCTCTGTAGGATACCGTGGCGGACGTGCTGCCCCAGTGTCCAGAGGAGGCCAGGACACGGCTCGGCCAGGCTCTTGCTAAGGGGCGTGATGCAGCACGGTATTCCATTAGATGTGGACTTGACACCACGGACTCGCTGGGCTTAGCGATTGCAACGACGGTGGCGATTTGTTGTCACGCCTGGCTGAGGTCCACGAACTTTTCTGTGGATGTCGAGAGCACTCTCATGGACATGCTCTTTGATGGCCGTCGCCTTTTTGGCGACAAAGCAGATAGCGCGCTGGAGCGCTTTAAGGACTCCAGGGCTACGGCCAAGTCCTTGGGTCTGTCGGCCCAGCGTCAGCAAACTTCTGCTTTTCGCCCCTTTCGTGGCCAAGGAAGGGGCGCCCCCGCACGTTTGTCCAGCCACAGGCTGCAGAACCAGCCTCAACGCGGACGTAGATTTCGCCGTGGCGGAGCAGGGGGACAGAGAGCCGGTCAGTCTACATCTGCTGCCGCAGCATCTGCCTCAAAGCCTTACTAGTCCGAGCTTTCAGGCCCATTCCACGCCAGTGGGAGGCAGAGTTCGCCATCGCCTGCTCCCCTGGCGTACCATCACTTCGGACAGGTGGGTGCTGCAAATCGTCCGAAGGGGCTTCTCCCTCCCCTTTGAGGCGACCCCTCCAGCCATGCCACCGCAGTACCACCGCATGTCGGGGGGATCACTTGCAACTTCTGCAGGAGGAAGTTACGGCCCTCTTGGCCAAGGGGGCCATAGAGCGCGTTCCTGGCCCAGAAGTAGGACGGGGTGGTTACTCCCACTACTACCACTTTCTGGTTCCCAAGAAGGGCAAAGGGAGCCTACGCCCTTCCTCTGGATGGAGAAGTTCAAGATGCTGACATTAGCTCAGGTCCTGTCTGCTCTTGACCCTGGAGACTGGATGGTAGCGTTGGACTTGCAGGACGCTTATTTCCACATCCCTGTCCTGCCAGCCCACCGGCGTTACCTGCAGTTCACGGTAGGCCACGAGCACTTTCAGTTTACGGTGCTCCCCTTCGGCCTCACCAGTGCCCCTCGGGTGTTCACGAAAGTGATGGCGGTGGTCGAAGCTCATCTGTGCAGATTTGGAGTTCCAGTCTTCCCCTATCTCGACGACTAGTTGTTGAAGGCAGGCTCGCCCCGAACAGTCGTCTCCCACCACCAGACTACGGCCGACCTCCTGCATTCGCTGGGGTTCTCCATCAACGTGCCAAAGTCACATCTGAGTTCCTCCCAGAAGCTCGTCTTCATCGGAGCGGTTCTGGACTCGGTGCCGTTTCGGGTCTAACCTCCCGAACAGCGGGTTTGGGATATTCAGGCTCTGATTCCGATCTTTCAGCCTTTAGTTTCGGTCAGGATGGCCCTACGGCTGCTGGGTCTGATGGCCTCCTGCATCCTGCTGGTACATCATTTCCAAAGCGGCACTCGCTCGGAAACGCTTTTCGTCGCGAGTGGAGTTGCGGTCTGTTATACGCCTTTCCGCCTATACCACTTCTGCCCAGAGTGCTGAAGAAGATCAGGCGCGACCGGGCCCAAGTCATCCTTGTGGCTCCGGATTGGGCACGAAGATACTGGTATCCCGAGCTACTCAGTCTGTCAATTTATCCCCTGATTCGACTGCCTCTTCAGGAGGACCTTCTGTCGCAGCAGCAGGGGACGGTCCTCCACCCGAACCGGTCCAGCCTCCACCTCCATGCGTGGAGATTGAGCGGCGGCAGTTGATGCCATTTGACTTGCCTCCTGAAGTCTGTGATGTCATTCTGGCAGCCAGGTGTCCATCCACTGAACGGTATACGCCTGCAGGTGGAACAAATTTGTGGGATAGTACACAGCAAAGACTGTGGATCCCCTTTCCGCCCCTCTTTCTGAGGTTCTCCTCTTTCCCTGGCCCAGCAGGGCTCTGCTCTGGGCACCATCAAGGGATATCTTTCAGCTGTTTCAGCCTTCTTGAGGCTTCCTGATCAGCCTTCTCTTTTCAAGTCCCCTGTTGTCAATAGATTCTTGAAAGGCATTACTCACATGTTTCCTCCTGTTCCCTTTGTAATGCCTCAGTAGGACTTGAATCTGGTGTTAACTTATCTGATGTGCGCCCCCTTTGAGCCACTTCATACCGGTCCTCTTCGTCTCCTGACTCTCAAGACTTCTTTCCTGGTTGCCATCCCCTCTGCCAGAAGAGTGAGTGAGCTCCAGGCTCTTTGATCTAAACCTCCTTTCCTCTCTGTCCATCAGGACAAGGTTTTTCTGAGGACTCGCCCTTCTTTTTTTCCCAAGGTGGTTACTGCCTTTCACATCGGGCAGTCCATTACCTTACCTACCTTCTTTCCGCCTCGGCATCTCTAGAAAGAGGAAGAGAGGCTCCCCCGTCTGGACCCAAAATGTGCGCTCTCCTTTTATCTGTATCGCATAAAACAGTTCCGGGTGGACGACCAAATCTTCGTTGGCTACGTGGGCGCTAAGAAGGGGCGGGAAGTGGTCTCTTGGTGGGTCGTTTTGTGCATTAAGATCTGTTATTCCTTGGCTAAGAAGCCCCAAGGATCCTCCTGTGGGGCTGAGGGCCCATTCCACTCGGGCCACAGCGGCTACTACTGCCTTGGGACGGGGAGTCCCTCTGCAGGACATTTGTCAGGCAGCTACGTGGGCCTCCCTGCACACGTTTGCCGAGCATTACTGCCTGGACATCCAAGTCCGGAGAGACGGCTTCTTTGGCCGTTCCGTTCTCCAGGACTTCCTGGTGTGATCTTGGTTCGCAGACCCACCACCGGGGTCGGTTTTGCTGGGGTATCTATTCTAAGGTAAGGAATCTAACTAACGTGTTTATTTCAGATGCACAAGTTACTTACCTTCGGTACCGATATATCTGTAAGAAACATTAGTTAGTTAGATTCCTTATCGCACCACCCATTGTCCCCGTTCTGCGAACCGATATCTAGGGTTAAGGTCATCCCTTTCAGGGCCCTAGTTTCATAGCACCAGTGTCTGTTTCTTGCATGGCTGTGTGTTTCTGGCGCGGAAAGCTATGTACAGAACTGACGTCCGCACACGAGGGCGGCGTCTAAGTACTCTGACAACGTCATCCCGGCGATCACGACGACGACTGATGCGGAGCCTTAGACGACGCCTACCTACGCGCAGGGGTACTGCTGACGAAAAAGCTTTCCGGATCCAGCCTGACGCCTGTGAATATTCTATGGTAAGGAATCTAACTAACGTTTCTTACAGGTATATCGTTACCGAAGGTAAGTAACTTGTGCATCACTGACCGTGGGGGACCCCTGAGTCTAACCCCAGAACCTTAACTCCCACAGTCGATTACTTACCTGTGAAACGATAACCTGTTTTTCCTCCATAGGATAACATTAACAATTTTCTTCCAAAAAGTTTCCTAGTGTGGAGTTTGGAAATCTAAAAATATGCTTTAAAAGTCGCACAAATAACCAAAACGTATTTACTTACCGGTTTGCAGTAAATGTCCCAGTGCTGAATCTAGGTATCCAGCACTGAGCTAGAAAAGTAACGTAAAAAGTAACTTACCTGTAATATACTGAAAAAGCCTATTCATTTCAATGTACTGTATTTGCTAAGTGTTGCAACCTACTGCATCCCCTGTAAATCAAACAAAGTACAATTTCTATTGCATTTTCAAACTGTTCTATATCCAGTAACTTATTACTGAAAAGTATGTTCGAGGCATATGAGCTGCAGATTACACACTTGTGCATAGATCGCCATCTAGTGTTGGGCCCGGATGTTTGCAGTTTGTTTTTCCTCTTGGAAAGTCTTTGGAAGTCACGAGTAGGGTGACTCCTCCCTTGGATCGTATTGCGCATGGGCTTCGGCTCCATCCTTAGATTGTTTTTTTCCGCCATCGGGCTCAGATGTAATCTCTGCACTCTGGTTCCGAACAGCTTCCAGTTCGACTATCAACGCGCAATCCTCACCCCAAACCGCGGTATTGTTTCGATCGCGATCTCCCCTACTCGACGCGCCTTCTCATCGGCACAGACCTTCGGTTCCTGTCGTCGACGGCGGCCTTCGGGCCTTTCCAAGATTCGGTCCTGTCTAATGGAAAGGACTCCATTTAAAAAGTGCCCTCGATGTGGGTCCAAATTTCCCCACACCGATCTCCACGAGGTATGCAATCTCTGCCTCTCCCCTGAACACGAGGCTCGAGACTGTCCGGCGTGTAAGTCCTTCCGGTCCAAAAAGACTATTCGGGACCGAAGAGCCAGAAGAATTTTGGCGCACTCCTCGACGACTATTCCGGACGACATCTTCGGCGAAGGCATCGACGCTCCAGAGCACTACACCGAAGAGGGCCTCGTCAGCGCTTCCGAAGCCGACGACTCACATGTGAAGGACATCACCCCGGCGTAGAGGGTCGTGAGTACTGCCTCCAAAGAGGAAGGACTCTGCTACCTCTCTGTTCAGAATACCTTCCCCACCTCTTCCACCTCCTCCCCCCACCTCCACCCCCTTCGCCTTCTCCACCCCAACCTCATCGTTCTCCCACCCCCTCTCCACACGATGATGATCACGGGGACCCATATGATGACATCGGGGATGTCCCACAGGGGACCCCACCCCTACAGGATCCCCAGACCCATGGGACGACTACAATATCCCTGATATCCCCAACGTCCCACAAGATGATCTTTACCACTCCAGACCATCTCCACCAGAAGACTCATTGGGGTTCCACCACCTGCTGCAAAGGGCGGCACACTATCACGGGGTAGACTTGCATACCGACCCCGTGGAGGAAGATTTCCTACTCAACACATTCGACACCACACATAGATCTACCTCCATATTACCTATGCTTAAAGGAGTGGTAAAGCATGCGCCAGAGGTTTTTAAGGACCCAGTTAGGGCCAGGGTCATTAACCTGCGCATCGAGAAAAAAAACAAAGCTGCCCCCACAGATCCCTCCTACATCAGAGGGCCAGTGCCACTAGATTCTCTAGTGGTATCCACTGCACGTAAAAGGGCAAATTCCCAGGCGTCAGGCGAAGCACCACCACCTCACAAAGAGTCAAAGCTACTGGATGCATCAGGAAATCGCACTGCGTCACAAGCAGCCAATATGTGGCGTATCGCCAATACTCAAGCGCTATTGGCCAGATATGACAGGGCACATTATGACGAGTTAGAGAGCATAATGCACCACCTCCCTGAAAAATATAAAGCAAGGGCCAACAAACTAATTCAAGAGGGTAAAACTATTACTAACACCTCTATACGCTGTGCCCTAGATGCAGCAGACACAGCTTCCAGGGCCATCAATACCAGCGTTCTCCTCCGTCGCCATGCTTGGCTAAGAATATCAGGGTTTAAACCAGAGGTAGAAGCCTCCATCCTTAACCATCCCTTTGACCAGGAACATCTATTTGTCCCAAAAGTGGATGAGGCCCTAGAAAAAATGAAGAAGGATACAGCGAAGTCCATGGGAGCCTTCCAGTCACACCCTCCTAGACGCTCCTTTTGCCGCTCTTCCTTTCGAAGTACATCTAGAGGCTACTCCTCAGACACCGCCTCCACTTCATACAAATCCCCTACTCAGTCCACCTTCACGAGGGGTTATCAAAGAGGTGGCTATAGGGGTAATAATAATAAAGGCAGAGGCAAAACGAACAACGCCCGCTCTGCCACAGCGCCTACCCAATGACTTTCCCCTGCTCCCCCCAGACCATTCCACTCCGGTCGGGGGCAGACTCCAACATTTCTTTCCTGTCTGGGCTACCACCACCACAGACAAATGGGTAACACAAATAATTCGGTCAGGCTACTGCCTAGACTAGAGCTAATATCTAGTCCCCCAAACATTCCACCCAGGCAGCGCCCAATGTCACAAGAACATTTAATACTCCTAAAGCAGGATGTAATCTCTCTCCTACAGAAACGGGCAATAGAACCCGTTCCTACCAACCAACAAAACATGGGAGTCTACTCCCTATATTTTCTCATACCAAAAAGGGACGAGACTCTACGGCCCATCCTAGATCTCCGGCCCCTAAACACATACATACACTCAGACCATTTTCATATGGTAACGCTTCAGCAAGTACTTCCGCTCCTCTCCCAAAATGACTTTTTGACCATCTTAGACCTAAAAGATGCTTATTTCCACATTCCAGTGTACAAAGCTCACCGTAAGTACCTCAGATTTGTAGTCGACGGACAACACTTACAATTCAAATTGCTCCAGTTCGGAGTCACAACAGCGCCAAGGGTATTCACCAAGTGCACCAAGTGCCTAGCAGTGGTGGCAGCACATTTGCGAAGACAACACATCCACGTCTTCCCATACTTAGACGACTGGCTGATAAAAGCCAGGTCATACAATCAGTGTGTACAACACATGTCTACCACCATTCAACTACTCCACCAGCTGGGCTTCACAGTAAACCACCAGAAGTCCCATCTCCAACCATCCCACATAAAACAATACCTCGGTGCCACCATAGACACCTCAAGAGCACTAGCCTACCCCAATCCTGCCAGGATTGCAAGCATTCAAGTTCTACGCACAAAATTCATAGCACAACACTCCCTTCCAGCTCGAGTGTTTATGCAACTAATAGGGATGATGGCCTCTTGGATTTTCATAGTGCCTCACGCAAGACTCCAGATGCGTCCTCTCCAAGAGTGCTTAGCGCGCCAATGGAACCAGGCCAAGGGTCAATTTACAGATCTGGTGTTGGTAGACGGTCGCACCCATCGCTCTCTGCCGTGGTGGAACACCACAAACCTTTCCAAAGGTCGACCGTTCCTGGACCCGGTTCCTCAAATAGTACTGACAACGGACGCATCGCTCTCCGTCTGGGGAGCTCATCTACTACATCTCACCACACAGGGCAAGTGGACACCTCAACAAAAGTTACTCCATATCAACCATCTGGAGTTACTAGCAATCTTCTTAGCCCTAAAATCTTTTCAAACTCAAATTTCAGGCAAGGCAGTCCTGATCCGAACAGACAACATGACAGCCATGTATTATATTCAAAAGCAAGGCGGCACACACTCTCCACAGCTCTCTCACCTAGCACAGAGCATATGGAGATGTGCAATACCCCAGAAAATCTTTCTCCTAGCTCAGCATGTCCCAGGAGTCCAAAACACAGTGGCAGATCTGCTCAGCAGGCAGACACAACAGATCCACGAGTGGGAGCTTCACCCGCAAGTTCTTCACCCGTACTTTCAAATGTGGGGCCACCCACGAAAACGCCAAATGCCCAAGCTTCGCCGCCAGATACCCACACCCATTGTCCAAAGGAAATGCGATATGGATGAACTGGTCAGGCAGATTTGCGTATGCTTTTCCGCCTCTCCCACTCATTCCACTAGTGGTGCGCATACTACAACAACACTCCCTCACACTAATCCTAGTAGCTCCAACGTGGGCCAGACAACCGTGGTATACCACACTGCTGGAACTATCTGTAGTACCGCACCAAAAACTACACCTCTCTCCACACCTCTTAACCCAGAACCATGGAGAGATCAAACACCCTGACCAAGCGCAGCTCAACCTTGCGATCTGGCTCCTGAAATCCTAGAATTAGGGTACCTAAATCTTCCCCCTGACTGTATGAACGTCATCAGAGAAGCTAGAAGACCTACCACTAGAGCGTGCTACGCCGCTAAGTGGAAACGTTTTGTTGTATTTTGCCATAACACCATCAATCCACTGGACGTGTCCATTCAACACATCATAGACTACTTACTCCACCTACAAAGGTGCAATCTAGCCTACACGTCCATTCGGCTACACCTCGCAGCTATTGCAGCTTACCTACAAAACAGGCAACATCTATCACTCTTTAGAGTACCTGCCATCAAAGCCTTCATGGAAGGCCATAAAAGAATAATTCCACCCAGAGTGCCACCCTCACCTGTGTGGAACCTAAACATCGTTCACTTGAGACTAATGGGGCCTCCCTTCAAACCTCTGCACAAATGCGAACTACAATTCCTAACATGGAAAACCGCTTTTCTTGTAGCCATCACTTCCCTTAGAAGGGTCAGTGAGATACAAGCACTTACCATTCCAGAACCCTTTCTCCAAATGCACCACAACAAGGTTGTTCTCCGTACCAACCCAAAATTCCTCACTAAAGTAATTTCTTCCTTTCACCTAAACCAAACAGTAGAACTACCAGTTTTTTTCTCGCAACCACAGACCGTTGCAGAAAGGGCTCTTCACACACTAGATGTCAAACGAGCCTTACTCTACTACATTCAAAGAACACAACCTTTCCGTAAGACCAAACAACTGTTTGTTTCTTTCTCTCCACCGCACAAAGGCAACCCCATCTCAAAATCGGGGATAGCTAGGTGGATTGTAAAATGCATTCAAATCTGCTACCATAAAGCAAGGCAAACGCTATCCATTCCCCCGAAAGCCCATTCTACACGAAAAATAGGGGCTTCCATGGCATTCTTAGGGAACATCCCATTAGATGATACCTGCAAAGCAGCTACATGGTCAACACCGCACACTTTCACCAAACACTATTGTGTAGATGTGCAAACTAAGCAACAAGCTAGTGTGGGCCAGGCTGTACTCCAAACATTATTTCAAACCACTGCAACAGATGCGGGTGGTCGCCGCTAACGGTGGGTACTGCTATATAATCTATGCACAAGTGTGTAATCTGCAGCTCGTGCCTCGAACGGAATACGCTACTTACCAGTATGCATCTGTTCTTGGCATGTAGAGCTGCAGATCTACACACGCCCACCCGCCTCCCCGGCTACCTGTATCTGTTCCAGCTTATCTTATTTAGATAACACACACATGGGCATCTTCACTGTTATTACTACGCTCCATCTTTCCCTGCTGGCGAAAAAACAATCTGAGGATGGAGCCGAAGCCAATGCGCAATACGATCCAAGGGAGGAGTCACCGAACTCGTGACTTCCAAAGACTTTCCAAGAGGAAAAACAAACTGCAAACATCCGGGCCCAACACCAGATGGCGATCTATGCACAAGTGTGTAGATCTGCAGCTCTACATGTCAAGAACAGATGCATACTGGTAAGTAGCATATTCCTTATTGCTTACCTGTGCTAGGCTTGCTTGGTTCTAAAAATAAAACAGAATATATTTTTATACAACAACAATTGGCCTAGAGTTCAGTTCTTGAGTGTGTGAATTCATTTGCTGACTGAGTGTGTACATCAAATGCTTAACACTGTCCTCTGATACTGCCTTACTGCTCGACCACTCTACCACAAAAAGAGACTAAGGTTCTATCTAACTTTTACCTCTGCCTACCTCTGGGGTACCTGGACTCTATACACACTATACCTCATTTTGGTGTAGTATATATAGAGCTAGTTTCCTACAGGAGCCCATAGAGATAATCTTCAAATTCAGGGCAAATGGTCGCTCAAGGAATCCACTTACCACATCAATCTGCTAGAGCTACGAGCAGTTCATATGGCTCTGAAAGCCTTTCAGCCATCATTCCGTGCCAGCTCCCTGCTTGTTAAGACAGACAATACAACAACAATGTTCTACCTCACGAAAAGCAGGGAGGCTCGAGATCCATATTATTTTCTCGGGAATCCCAGACGATCTAGAAGTGGCTTCTAGCCAGAAATCTGATCATAACAGCAGCTCACCTTCCCGGTGTTCAAAATGCTTCAGGCCGACTTCTTTAGGAAAATCATGAGTGGGTCTTAAATGACAACGTGGTCAAAGACATATTTTAAAAATGGGGTACTCAGGAGGTCGATTTGTTCGCCACCGCAGCGAGGAGGGGATCCGTGACTCCCGTCGTGCCTCTGCTGTATCATTGCAAGGTGAGCATGGTCTGAGTTGGAGATATCCGAGATTTGTGCTGTTTCCAGGGATTGCACCAGGTCAAGGGAGAGAAAAAAGTAATCAATACGTGAGTATGAGCGATGGACATTTGAGAAAAAGGCGTTGTCCCGGAGGTCTGGGAATATGTACCTCCAAGCATCTGCAAGTCCCAGGTCTGTCAGGTCTCTCTTAAGGGCGGCAGACATTGCCCCTGTGCCCTGAAAAGTAGTGGCATTCCGGTCCAATTCTGGGTTCCTGACCAGATTAAAGTCTCCCCCGAGGATCACCTGTCCCTCGGTTCGAGCCAGAAGGCATCTTGCGATTTATTAGGCGCGTAGACGTTGAGCAGAGTTGAGGGGGCCGGGCATCTAGCTGTATCTGGACCTTCAGGTAGCGACCATCCCCATCCCGCACCACCTAAGGACTTACGGACCTGAATCTGGATTTACATAGAATTGCGACCCCAGCAGTTTTGGATGGAGCGGTTGCCCAGAAATGTGTAAAAAAAAAATAGTGAGTTTCCTGTAAGATGATGATATTGGGGTCTTGTATGAGCAGGTACTGCCATACCTGATGCTGTATGTTAGGGAATTGAGCGCTTTAATGTTGAGAGAGAGTAATTTAACATGAGTATCAGGCATGGTGGTGGGGTAGATGGACAGTCGGGGTCGCGTTCAGAGGGGGTTTGCCACGCTGCAGGGGTAGGTGAGGTGGGTAACGGGTGCAGTAAGATGTCAGGAGCGCAGCCTATGTCTTGGCAGGTAGGATGGTCCTTTAGTGTTGAGTAAGTGGAGGACAGTACTAGAGAAACCTCCCATGTCAAGTGAGGCCCTCCCCGGGTAGGGGGGAGTCAATAGGAAGTCTGGGGTAGGGTAACATCAACATGGTGTGGCCAACAGGGCCTGTAAGTTCTAGCATCGTCCTGGAATAGCCCAGAAGTTAAGACCAGTGCCGTTCTGAAGAAGTCACTCTTTCTAGGGACAAGGTGGAGACGGGGTGTGGAGTGAGGCGGCGTCAGTGGGTCGGCTTCCACGTCCCACAGCCGGGCATAAACAGACAAGTTGCCCACTCAGATCGGGAGGGCAACTCCTTGTCTGCGGGAAAGAAGTCCAAAGACAGAAGCTAGGAAGACCCTGGGTCAAGAGGTGGGCATGAGGCATTGTCAGGTTGGCTCCAGGTTGGTGAGGAGCGTTCTCTACTTGGAGGCTGTGGGAGACTGACCCGGTGATTGTGTAGTGGAGGCGGAGCTACAGGTACACACATTGCTATGTTAGCATAAGCGTTTTAGACTTAAAATGCCATCTTGCCACTTTTGCTGTCTTTGCACACGACACTGCAGGTAGATGTTATTATAAGAAAACTGCTTGCTTGCTTTTTTCACGTGAGAACGGTCTGTTGTTCACATCCTTAGACGTGCACCACGACCTTGGTCTGTACACTGTGTGCAGAAGCAGTCAGGGCTACAAAACAATGTATGCTTTTGAATTCAAGTTGATCGGCCCACACTCTAGCCATAACACGCACACAGCTGCAAATATCTGAAACTCGAGTGCCTTTAATATTGCATTTTGCATGCATGATTCAGACACTTTGGAGAAGACCTTTTCCAGACACAGAGCAAAGCTGATCCTGTGATGTCATTCACCTAAGACTTTCTAATAGTTTAATAATACTAGCTTTCTTATGAAGGGAGGGTGACTATAATACACTATCATTTATAACATGATTTCTCCCTTCATTTTATATGGTATTGTAACAATGCTGATGGTTTTATTTTTAATCATTTGTCTGCTTATGTTAGCCAAAGTACTGCACCTTAGGGCACGTAGTTAAAAATAAACATTTTAAACTATATTGTGTCTCTGATTACTCTTGTTGTGGACTGATATGAGAATAATAATGAAAAGGTGTTTCTAATTCCCTGATAAATTCCTGAGAGTACTTTAAGTCGCTTGTTCTGGGTTGTCTAATCATTGGTCGCTTCGAGATGATACGGAGAACGAATGAGACACTGATGCTAGTCGGATAGGGGTTCTGGGTACTGAGGTGAGTTTTTTGGTACACCACAATTTACTGAGGTCCTGGTTTCCTGCGCATAGTTCTGTGCATGAGCAGAATCCCTGCAACAATTGAGTCGGTCATGGTACGGAGGTGTTTGATAATGTCCTGTTTAGTTTGGGAGGACGCTTGCTCCTTGGTGCGCCCTCTGTGCTTGGGTGGGAGCACCGTAGATCATTCAGGTCGTGTAGGTTCTCTAGCGAAGGCCTGGAGAAGGAAGGGGCTGGTGTCCCTAGACCACGTCGGGAGTTGTAGCAGGTGCTGTGCGTCTCGCAAGGAGCAAAGGTTCCGACATTTCCCCTCCCGTGTTAAAAACAGCGCGAAGGGGTGTCCCCATTGGCATTTGATGTTGAAGTCACTGAGCTTATCAGTGATGAGTTTGAAGCCTTTGCGCCGGCTGAGCGTTACCAGGTCGATGTCCCGAAAGATCTGAATTTGGTAGCCGTTGTTGACCAAATCCTTTTCGCTTTGCATTATGTAAAGAAGTGGACTCGCGTAGGTATGTCAGGGATGGAATCTGGGTGGCCCCCGGATCGAGGCCACTCGTTGAGCCCTATCCAACGCTGGTGGGCAGGCATTATTGTCAACCCCACTCCGTGGTGAAGGTCATAATGTCCGCTCGCTCTGCTCTGCGGGGGACCCCTCTGATACGAACGTTATGTCTGCTCCTGTTTTCCAGTTCCTCCTGTTTAAGTTGAAGGTCAGTGTGTTGATCTTCCAAAGCCGCCATTCTGCACCAGATGTTTTTGTGGTCTTCTGATCTTGCATCTGCCGAGCGCTCAAGGTCATCAACTCGTCCAATTTCATGGAGGCAGGCATTGAACTGCTTTTTGAGGGAGACCTTTTCTGTTTTGATTTCTTGCAGGAAGGTGTTCATGGAGGCCTGTGTAAGAGAGCTTGGCCTGGGACCTTCAGCTGCCGCCAGCCCCGCAGACTCTGAGGGTGCTGACGGGGGCTGGCCGATCTTCAGCCACAGAAATGCCACTAGGTTGTCTTTGGCCGGGGTGGGCAAGGTGTCTCTGCCACCCTTGGTGCATGGCATGGTCAGAGCAGGGTCCCCAGCTGTACAACACAGAGGTATAGTGTCACCTATGTAGAATGGCTAGGGCTGACTAGAAGGGTGAATGGGGCGATGTCCCACTGCAGCTCCCTTCAGTCTGGTCTGGGTGAGAGGCAGCTTCAGTCCAGTGGGGTTCCAGGGTAGAGTCCGCAACCCCCCCACCCAGCGTGGCCAGTCTAGAGGGCCGACTCCTCGGGCTATGGAGGGGCCACGGCACTGTAGGTGCTCTCTGTGGGGTGTACTTGTCAGCCTGGGCGGAGGTCCAGGGGTGGGGAGGAGCCAGAGAGGATCCCCTGCCTCCGGTGGGGAGGCGTGCTGATGAAGGGCGCTATGGTTCCTCCCCAACCCGACAAGTCCGACAGCTGTGGTCGTGGTCAAGTCCCACCCGTGCAGCTCCGGGTCCCAGCGTCCTCCAGCGGGGGGCCGGATGGAGAGAGGAAGGGGGCCCCCCACCTGGAAACAGTGGCAGTAAATGTCCCCTCCAAGTAGGCCCGGACCTAGCCCCCACAGGGAAGATTCAGGCAGCACAGTCAAGACAGAGGAAGGGGTGGGGAGATGGAGACCGCTGCGCAGCCTCGCACCCTATCACCCCTTACCTTGGCTCCTGTGGGTGGTTGCATGCCTCCAGGTAGCTGCAGTGGGGGAGTGTGTCAAAGGTGTAGAGCAGATGCCGTCAGGCAAGGCCTAGTTCATCCTCCAGGTCCCCAGGCAGAGCAGCAGGCCCAGCGCAGGCTCCAGGTTAGCACAGTGGAGGAGCATCAGGGCTGGGGTGTCGCCCCCAACGAGCCCATCATGAATCAGCACCCCAACCAGACGATAGGGCGCCAATTACTGGGAGGTCACACTCTTGCAGGCAGACTCGGTGGTGCAACTTCCCCGAGTCGAGCCTGATCGACGAGGTCCTAGTCTCCGGCAGGCGGCATGCAGAGAGGAGCCGGGGCCAGGGTGGTCCCAATCCGGAGCCCCACAGTGCGCGCCCACCAGACATCCAAGTCAAAGTCCCTACAGGTGGGAGAGAGATGGCGGAGTGTCTCTGCCGCACGATGAGGGCACAAGAGTGGGCCCGACCTTCCCCTAGGAGTAGAGCCTCCGATGTCAACTCGGGCGAGGTAAGGGGGTAGAGGGCTGTACCTCTGTAGATGTCGAGGTCGCCCGAAGGAGTGGGAAGAATCTTCTGAAGGGCACATAGTTCGGCGGCTCTCAAAACGGTGTCCCTGGGTGGATCGGTGGTCTCGTCCTGGGCTGCCTCAACTCTTCTGAGCGCCCTCTGGCTTGAGAACAGGCATCCGGAGTAGCCCGCTAATTTGACGGATTCAGCCAGCTGCCCGTGGGCAGTGGAGCTGGCTTGGATGGCTGGTGATTCAGCAGAGGCCGGCTGCGGGGGAGTGGAGTCACAGCGGAGCACTTCCTACTCCATTTGCAGCTAGGCCACCCCCCTCTGTACTTATTTCAATACCTCGTGTAGAACCGCCAAGAAAGGGGTAGCATATGTTCTGGTATATACTGCAGAAAAGACTGTACCCCAAGTGGTATAGTCTTCTACCACGTGAGCCATCCCCATTGGCAAACAAATTGTTAGTATCCTGGGTTTTTCCTTTGGCCCCGTATGGGGAAATACTGCTTCGAGTTGGTTGTTTTTTTGTGCCATCCAAAACAGAATTTCTTCCCTATTGGTTGGAATTTTCCCCGTCACTGCATTTAATGCTTGAGGGCTAATGCCTGGTGTAGGTAATTGTGGTGCTACCGCTTGAACAGTCCCCGCAGGGGTGAGTGTTAATGTTTGCATCATGAATTGTGTAAGACTTCTGTATACTGTTAGTAGATTATTATATAATCCCCGCAGCTGGCATGCGGTCAAACGATCAACACCAGAATGTGGTGTGTAATGGGCTAAGATTGGCCATGTCGCCCCCTCATTGCTGAGTGGGCCCGCTCTCACGTCTTGTATACTATGGGGGAGGATTCTTTTAAACCAGTTAATATGTTCTTAGTAAGTCAGATGTATTTCTATTTCTTCATAAGGAGTGAATTAGTCTGGTATTTAGTCCATCTCATATTTGTGAAATATCTGTGTAGCATTATCTGCAGTGGGGAATTTAACCCACGTGTGAAATACCTCTGTTCTAAATGCCTTGTGTGCCTCTACAATGAAAATAACATCCCCACCATCAAGTGTGAGCTCATATTGAAATAAGTTTTGAATGACTTCATGTCTGCAATTCTCGGGAAAATTCTGTGCCATGTTTTGTAAGAAATACATTTAGAGAGTTTGGCTAACATAGCGGGAGCAATATCATTCGAAGCCTGAATTTACCAACAGCCAATACATAGGACAACCTACTCAGCTGAGTAGGATATTCCCCTACAACCACGAACGTTTACCATTTAAATGGTGTGTAGAGATCTCTGAGGAAGCACGATTAAACTACTCAGTTGATCCATACTAAATAAGAAACTAACCAACGTTGGCGGCTCCATGTCGTGTAGTTTCCACCATTTAGTAGGAACTGCACGTTTGTGGACTACATAAACTTAAGGTGGTGCCAGACTGACTCCACGCACCCCTGCAGGTTATGTTATCCCCTGGACCAGCTAGCTCACAGTGCCACAGTTATCCCCAATAAGCTTAGGCAGGGAGCGAACGGTTCTGGCAAACACTGAACCTTGTTCCCTTGGGAACCGTGGTGACAGACCTGGAATTTATGATGCAACCAGTCCCATCGACAAGTAGATATTTTTATTAAATTCCACATCGGATTTCTGTAAATATAAGCAATGTCCGTGTTAATGGCAGTGGTGAACAGCTTGGAAATATTTCTTGACAGTTCCATACCTTTATGGTATAAGTATCTAGATCGGCAGACTTTGAGTGGGCCATGTCTACCAGGTTAATCTTTCCACACTCGCCATGAAATGGTTCAACAATAAACAATTTGCTTTGCCAGTCTTTTGTACTGTAATTGCAAGATATTTCCTGAGGGGGGGAGCATATATCTTAAGGCCGAGCTTGTGGAATCTGCAGGACCGCAAATTCAGATGCTGTGGTTTTCACCTCATGCAGCATCCTTGAGCTAGCAAGCCACTCTGTGGACTGGGCCTTTCATCCATACCTTCAGAAGCCTTCTTTTTCCAAAGTTCCACAATTAATTTGCGCATCGATTTAGAGAACGTTTTCACATAGTCAATCTGCAGTATACTGTGTACACTGAACCATCATCCTAACTATCTTCCCAATAGTAATTGCAATCTGAGCCCAATATATTGTAATCAGTGGGCACTCCCACGCTAAGTGGAAAAAAACAACTGGGTCAGCTCAGCATCGCACACAAGTGAAGGGCCGGTCTCGGTCAGCTCTGTGCAGAAGGCTGGCAGAACAATATAATGTATTGTTGGAGGGAAATCGCCACAGTCTCTGCATCTGCTGTGGGTTAGGGAGTTCTGGTTGGAGTATTACTTGGTTAATGTATTATATCGACAACCCAAGGTAATGTTTCAAGGGAAGAGAGCCAAAAGTTGATGCAGGAGTGGGAATCATGAGTTTAAAAATAGCAGGAGTAGACTCTGTGTTCCCTTCTTCGATCCACTTTGAAATCCCCACCCCAGATCATGTTCTGTGCACTATGTCCTAAAACATAGCTCCATAATTAAAACACAGAGTTTCTTTTAATCTGTATTTTCACTTCCCTAGTATATGTCCTTTATGAAGCCAAGTACCTATGTTGTCCCCAGTTCCTTGGGACATCAGCCCCAAGGTATGTCTCCTGTAGCATAAGCCACCTTAATACCATGCCTCTCAAGATATGTTGTTAAAAAAAATTATTCTAAAAATGAATTAATTCCATTTTTCAGGACAATCAAAAAATAAATAGTGCAGCATAGCATCGTCAAGCAAATGCACATTATGGACATGGTAGGCGCAGAAGTAGGAATTCCCAGGTGGGAGTAAGTGAATAGTGGTGGGAAGGAAGGGGGGAGACGCATCCAAAAACCAGGCATCCATCTATTGACATGCGCTTCATGTGGGAGTTGTACGTAAGCCTAGTCAAGCTGTGTTTCAGAAGTGGACCCACTAGTAGTGGAGGGAGCAGGTGAGCTCACATGCGAAAGCAGTAGCTGCCCAACTAGTTCGACCCCAGAGTCTATTACAGAGCCTGTGTCTCCTCTTTCCGGTGTGGCCAAGCCTTAGCCGTATCCTAGGAATGTCGTTGCCACCCAATATATCCAGCATGTTACCCTAGTTCTTGAGGTCCCTGTTTAAGTCTCGCGCCTAGCATTGCACTGCGCAGCAGTGCTCACGCAGCGCAAGACATTTAGTAGGTGAAAACGGGGATTCAGCACTGACCTAGGAATCGCACTCGCTCGTGCGTGTGCGATTCCTTGTGTGCTACCCCATTGGCCTTTTCGTGCGTCTTTTTATAAAAGACTGCACGCAATTGGCCAAAGGCGGGCGCATTGCTCCTCCCATGGCCTTTTGGTGTCTATTGCGCGCTTGGTGCGCCTAATAGACACCAATAGGCCATGTGGTTTCAATTATCGTGCCCAGACACGGGCGTGATGATTGAAATCCCATCCTTGGCTGTGGTGCGCGTGCACGCACCACTTGTTTAAAAAAAATATCTGGCTCTGCTGATAACACCTGCGAATACTTTATAAAATAATGCTGACTGTGACACCTCTTGTCTGTCATCAACGGTACGCATTATATCCAATATCCACTGCTGATGCACTCTAATAATACAATGGAGACGGATTTGGTAATGCACATACTGTAAAATCAGTCTACGGTTCATATCCGAAAGAGGTGCGACTACGGGTTGCAAGACCTATCCTATTTTATTTGTGTTTTGTAGTTAATCATGCATATGTACAGCCTTTTCTAGCTCTGATGTACATCATTTTAGCCCTGATGTAAAACTTTGTTTTCTATCCACATGGGTTGCTCTCTACGGCTCCTTTCTCTCTGCCCCTCATATTTCCCAGTCTGTAAAGTCGGGTGCAGTGCGTACGAGAACACCAGACCACTTACAACTGGTGGAACAGGACTTCAATCATGAATTCGATTCCTGCTCCGTACAAATTGGAATCAGGGACAACTGGGTTTAACTTGTGTGATACAGAACACCCTAAAGGCAGAACGGGCCTGCATGCTTCTCTAAGCGTTATTAATATCACACTTCTGAAACTCCTACGCATGCGCAACCTCACATGTGCACTTCGTTTAAGCAGTTCACGACTGCACATGCACAGCAAGACAATTTCACACAGGCAACAACGCACTCACACTCTACCCATCCGTGCCCAGCTCCAGGGCTTGAGTGCCCGAGCCCCCACTGGTCTCCGCTGCACGCCTAGGCGCTGCACCTGAAACACAATCCGAGCACAACCCTGGTCACCGCATGATAGCAAAACACTGCCCTTCTAGGCGCCATGACAGACACACACTCTTCCACTCACAGCACCCCCACCGTGTAGCTGATACTCCTCCTCAAATGCGCTTTATAAATGCAACCATAAAACAGCTACGAACCCAAGGGGTGCAAGGCCAAGGGTAGCAATGGACGTGGCTGACTCTGCCACAGCACTACCGCCTCTTCACCGATAAGTAGCGCCACTTGAATTATGAGGCATTGAAGGACCACATTATGTGGCAGGATTGACTCAATTATGCGGCAAGAAAACGCAAATATGCAGCGTAATGCGGCGCACTTCTTGATAGTATTACCTCTTAATTTTGTGTTTTTTTCCTCCCATTAACACTGGACAAGGGATCAATTTGAGACCCCAAAACAATAATACGAACAGAAAGGGCGGTGACGAGTCAACCTTTAAAAATGTCCTTTCACTACACGGCAGCGCGCGCTATTGTTTTAGTAACTTCTGGTAGGTTTGCACAAAATCACTTATTTCCAGTGCCCTGCGCATAGGCCAGTCCACCCCAATGTGCATTAAACAAAAACCATCTTGCTACCTTACCTTAACGCGATATGCCGCTTAATCTTTTAGAATAAACTGTATGGCTTTTGATTGCGCCATAAATTAAGTTTTCCACAGGACTTCAGACCAGCTTGGTCGCTACAGATGTGCTACTAGAAGACAAGCGCTGCTCATCAAGACGTCACCGTGACGTGGGGGGGGGGGGGTCCTCTATTTCCACGGATTTACTCCTAGGATTGTATGAAGATTACTCCAATGGGGCCCTGGGGGCTCGTGAACTTTACCCGCCCGTCAGATCCAGCGGTGGTCTGTGTTTCAATCATATAAATATGTTGTGAAAGCAGCACAGCGCATCTGGGTGTCTGCCTCAGGCTGTAAATCTTTATATCTGTGTTTTAGCACAGTACATCTAATTCTGCTTTTGAGACGTGTGGACTCTGGTAGGGAAGTCTGATGATGACATGTTTTGTGCTATGTCTGATGTTATTCCAAAATGGTTTTCATTGATTGTATGCTTTGTCAGCTGCTGTACACAACCCTGAGGAAACATTGTGACAGTTACAGCGATACAATACGTGGCTTATTTTAGAGCTATTCGAAGACTACTGGAGTGGACACACAAGAAACAAGCATTGAAAATGCAATAAGTCTCGCCTTTAAGTTAAAGCCATTTGCTTTGCTAATGGTATTGTATAGCAAAGCAAATGGCTTGAACTTAATGAAAGGCAAGACCTATTGCATTTTTAATGCTTGTTGCGTGTTTGTCAGTGCTTATCTTCCGGGGCCGGTACTCCTCCACAGCCACCCACTCCAAAAAGTCAGCCCTCCATTTGGGCAGAGTCGGTGGTTGGGGCTGGCCCAGTGCATGGCACTGAATCGTTGTGCTAGCACCAAGCATGAACCTGTATACCTCATTTTCCTACCTCTTTTGGGAAGAGGCAGCAGCCCCAGTAGGCAATGTTGGGTGGTAATTTCCACCGCCACCTTCGTCACTCTGCACACCTCTTATTGTATCCCACCTTAAAATGTCTGCAACTGTGCACAGTCCCACACAACATGTCTGAAATCTGCTGGAGTCGAACCACATCTGGCACAACTCGCCGGGCATGTTGGCTAAGCCCTGTGCAAGCGCTTTGAAGTCAGATATGACCTATAGCAAAAGTAAAATTGCACAAACTTAAATTGGGAAATGCTGGCTACTTCCCACACCTGTGCGAGAGCTCTATTCCACTCCCTCTCTGTAAGCGGGGGGCGCCAAGTCTCTATCCCAAGTGGCACATTTCAGCACTGTATTAGTCTATCATTCTTCAGACTGTATTCAGCTGTGAAAAGTTGCCCTTAAAGGAGCTGTGATCTAGAATCACCTTCCGGATGTCGGGACTGCTCGGTTCCTCAGTCAAAGAAGTGCAGATTTCGTGGGCCTTGCAGGATATGCTTGGATTTTGCAAAACATTCTCTCCGATCGAGGCCGCAGTGTGTTTCAACCTCCTCCACGGACCTAAAGGTACCATCTCCCACATTTTTGCCGCTCCCTCCAGCCATCTAGAGACACTAATATGTATGAGGGTTGCAGCCACCGGATTGGATATTGTCTATGTAGGAAAGTGCCCCTTTTGTATGGTTATCCCCCACCTTTTGCTGGACACTTGATACACTTTGACTTGATGTATCCTGTGCCCCTGCCAATCGGGATCCTAGGGCCTCTGGACTTTTCCAAAGCTGCGCCTTTCCACCGACAATTGACACATCTCTAGCCACAGCGAAGGCCCTTGTAAAAGGTACCTTGGTACCTAGGGCACTATGACCAGGGAGATCTCCAAGAGCTGCAGCACCTATTGTGCCACCTGTAGAGGCCATGCATAGTAACACCCACACACTACCATTGCAGACTGAGTGTTTTGGTGCAGATAAAAGTGAACAGTCTACATGGCCCTTATCTCTGTGAAACATCCCTGCAATGCACTGCCTGTAACCTAGATAAGCCACCCCTCTAACAGGATGCACTTGAACACAGGTTAGGGTAGAGTTGCATGAGCACTGCACCCCTACAGTGTCTAAGTACATTCTTAGACATTGTAAGTACAGTAAAGCCATAAAGAGTATATGGTCTGGGAGTTGGTCACTACAAACTCCACAGCTCCATAATGGCTTTACTGAATCCTGGGCAGTTTGGTAGCAAGTTTCTCAGCGCATTAAACTCACACTGATGCCTGTGTGGGATTTAATGTAAAATGCACTCAGAGGGTGAGGAAATTCGGATCTTCTTTCATGGTTACCCCCACTTTTGGTGTCTTTCTGTTTTCTGACTAGTCTGACTGGGATCTTGCTTATCCGGACCCCAGTCACTGGTACCAAGTACTTTGTTGTAAGTACTTTGGTACCTCCCAATTGTCTACTGGGTGGGTCCCCATCTAAGGCCCTAGTATATGGTACTAAGGTACTCAGGGCATAGGTACACCAGGGGTCTCCCATGGGCTGCTGCATGTATTATGCTACCCATGAGAGACCACTCAAATGTGGCTACAGGCCTGACATTGCAGCCTGTGTAAGATGGTGCTAGCATCACTTGCTACACATATAGGTTTTCTTATATCTGAGGTCACTATACTTAAAACCTGAAAGTCACCCCTAAGGCAGGCCTTTCAATCCTGAAGGCAGGGTGCAAGGTTATAAGTGTGAGGGTGCCCTGCACGAGCAGGACACCCACTACAAACCCCAGAGTCAATTCTCCAGGCTTTGTAAGTGCGGCAAGACATTTTGATACATATAGTGGCCATGCGTCATTACGCAATGGCTAACTATATATTGGCTGTGCAAAACCTAGGCATTTTTGGTATCAAACATGTTGTAATCAAACTCCAACACCGTTACCGGTTTTTGAGGTATGATTCCATGCACCACGGGGCTCCCCCAGGAAGGGCCCAGTGCTCCCAGAAACAGCCTTCCAGGGTCAGCCAGCAAGCTAGTGTTGCTGCTTACCCCAAACATGATTCTTCCCTCCTGCCAATGAGCTGAGCTCGAGCAGGGGAAGGTAGAACAAAAGGTTTTTCTGTAACAGGGAGGTGTGACCACCTCCGAAACAGGACTTCGTGTATTGGGCTGGGATGGGGGCACTTTCCAGCGCCACCAGACTGGTTTGAAGGGCACATTTGGTGCCCTTCAAAACATACTCCGGTTTGGGCCAGTTCAGGGAGCCCTTGGCTCCTGCTCTGGTGCGAAATTGGACAAAACCCATGGGATTATCCTCCCCTCTGTATAGCCCCTCCTCTGGGAGGGAACCTTGAATCATCCCAACCCTTTCCCTTGGGTACTTAAGGGCTTAACTGTGGTGGCTCTTCAGATATGTCGTGGGACAGGATTCAAACTTGAAACCACATCAACCGCCTGGGCACCTAGAACTTCGCTGGACATTTCCTGGAACCGAGACTGCTTCAAGGAAGACTCCTGCTGCTCCTGGTCTTGAAGTTCTGCAAGTCTTCTTCATCTTCTGTGCCTGTGCTTCATCCAGGTTCTTCTCCACGCATGTGGGCATTAAAGACATATGAAGGAATCTCCCTTGGAGTGAAGGAGTCAATCCCCTGCATCTGCAGGCACCACAACAAAGCTGACATGTCTGCTGCTCCTGACATCCCACGGAATCCAAAAGGCTCAGCAACACAGGTGGTGGTTCTGCAACTCCCTCGAGACTTGACCTGTTCTCTCACCAACTTTGAGGCCAGTATCCCTTGTCAGAACCGCTGGAACGGAATCCCTGTGTACCGCGTCGACTTGCCGTTGCCAAAACTTATTGGCTCTGTCCTCCAGAAATCTTCAGGCTACAAGTAGCTCCAGCCTCTCTTCCTACTTAGGTGTTCAGCCTCACCGCATCCTCTGCTCAGTGGACCTCCATTTTTGCTGAGCTGCTCGAGGTCCTCTTGCGACTCCTGTGCCTTTAGCCTGTGGGTCTCTTGATGGTCTTAATTGGCTTCAGTCTGCTCCCCTGCTTGCTTGGGGCCTGCTCTGACTCTCCTGCACTTGGTGAGTCTCTTGGACCTTGCTGGGCCCAACGTTGCACCTTTTTCGTTTACCACGTCTGTTGCTGCTGCAAAGGCTTGTTGGTGCTCCTGCTGGACACCAACCCCCTGGTTCTTGACTTCCGACGTGGGACTGCTTGTGAACAGCTCCTGATCTTACACAGCGTTGCCTGGTCCTCACAGCTGTAGCTACAAGGTCACCGTCATCACTACTGCATCTTCCGTCATCAGTTGTCGTTGGTTCTCCGTGCCTCCTGGTCACTTACGAGTGGCATAGACTCTGTCCCCTCTTCTTGCAGGTTTTCCTCTTCAAGAATCCTTCCTTGGATTCCACCAGACCCTTTCACCTCCTTCGCCAGCGACATCTTTTCTGAAGTCCTCCATTGTGGTCTACGGCTGTTTCCAACATCTCTTCGCACCTATGCACCCTGCTTCCCTGGTGTAAGTATCCTGGTTCCTTGGGTATCCACAGGTCGGGTGACTCTTCAACCTTTTGTCTTCCAAAGGGTTTCTTCAGGGTCCACTGGGAAGTGTCCTTCAAAACTGCAACCGCGACTTTCCTACTGACTTGCATTGAGTATGCGGCTGTGTTTCCACTCTGCACACAGCCTCCGTGTGGTTCCTGGGTACTTACTTCACGTGGTTCCTTGGGTCCCCAGCTCTTCTGAGTCTTCTGATCCAAGCCCCGATTTCGGTTGCACTATACTTCTTTAGTATATGATTTGTCTCCCCTTGGTGACCACTGTGTATTTGTGCCTACTTACCTGTTTACATTAGAAATATTGTGTAGATATCTCTGTGTAGGAGATATACCAATGTGTTAGTGAATGTATATAATAAATATACTTATTTTTATAACTACACTGTGTGGTTCTTTTTTGTTTAACCTACACTATATGATTAGTTCTAGTAAAACTAGCAGCTTATCATTCCTTCTGGACTATGCCCGAAGACTGCTCTCTACAGCTATCACTTGGAGAGCTTTCTATGGTAGTCAAAGACCACTAAAATCACCATAAGGGTTGTCTGGAATAGTGCAAGTTGCTTCACTTAAATACGTGTGCACCATATACTAAGCCAGCCTTCTACAGAGGGCATCTTAGAGACGCACCACTGAAAAAAGTCCAGCCGTGGTGTGGTTCCTGAGTGGCTTTTCTCCATTTGCTACCACCAGACAGGTTTCTGGACACCTGGGTAGAGAGCCTCAAATCTCTGGGTCCAGAAACAAAGCCCATCCTAGGCAGAGGTGTCATGCCTCCTCCCCCAGGATGGGCTTGGTCCACGAAGGCGGAAGCTGCAAAGGTCTGCCGCCTTTGTTAGCTGACTCTGCCCTTTTCTGTAAACAGCCACTGACTCCCACTGGTTCTGCCCCTCACTCGCTTTGGGCGGGAGAATCGTCGGGAATCCACATGAGGAAGAGCAGTGCACCCACCTTTGCCAACCCCAACCCTAAGGTGGGGGAAGCGAGGTGAAGCACACATCTCAGTCTCCTCCATCTTGAAGATGAGGGGAAACAGCCAATTAGAGACAAGTTCATGCTCCCCCTCCCACTGGAGGGTAGCATAATAGTGGGTGTACTCGCCTCAAGGAAGGGACCTATTGGTCCCGACCTGAACACTCCTGTAGCACCCCTAATTGTATAATTTCGGGGCAACCCTTGCCTCCTGAGATTTGTGGAAGAAAGAAGGACTGAATAGTCATGCTGACCCAGGAAGAAGAGAACACCAACAGGTTTGGCCCCAGCCCTACTGGTCAGTCCCGACTCCAACCTGCTCACAACGAAACCCTGGCGTATCCAGCAGCCTTCCAGAACCCGGAGTACCTGCCCTGCCTTCATCCAAAAGACTCTGTCTCCTGTGAGCACCGGATTTGCTCAAATCAAGTCTCCAGCACGGAACCTGGATCCATGCGGCTCTGCGGTTCTTCACCCCTCTGCACTAGACGCCCACAGCCCGAGTGGCCCAACACCACGAGGAGGTCCCCCCGCTATCCTAACCTGGGATCAGGTGTTCCCCGACATACCTCAAGCTCCAGAACAAACCTGAAACCTCAAACTGAAGGGCCCCCCAACCGCGACCTGAGCTGGTAAGAAGAGCTGATGCCTAAAGACACCCCTGCACCTGACACCCCGCTGCCTTGGGTGGGCCAACCACTGGTGTCCAGGTATCCCCCAAGAATCCAAATTCCCTTTCCAAGCTGGTTGTTGCATTCAGGAAACTTCCTAGCCTAAGCATGCAGCCTTTTCTTCAGACCGGAGTACTTCATTGGAAATCACAGGTCTCCCAACATCATCTTGGCACTCTGCATCTGGATGCCGTCTTGCCGCTGGTAGTGCAGCTCTTGTGCTGATTGTTGGCCCCTGCAGTGCTGATCTTACCCCCAGGAACTCTGCTCCCTCTCCCAGAGGCCTGTTCGTCAGCAACCTCTGACCGAAGGCACCCTCTCGCCTTATTGGCTAACATTGGGAACCTGCACTATGCACCCAGCTGCCCTAGTGCCAGTGGTGCTGCAAATTGAGTGCCTAATTGAACATTGGTTCTAACTTCCAAAAGCTACTCTTGCAGATCTTTACTTACTTGCAAATCGATTACCTTTTTTTCTCCCTTCTGAACGAAGGATTTTTGTTTAAAATTTTTTCTAGTTGTTGAACTGATGTTTGTCTGAAAACAAAGTAACTTTGCTATAAACCCAAAATTGTCGCACTTAGCTGTAAGTTCCAGTGTGTGATATAAAGTAATTTATATGTATTCTAAACTGTTTTGAAAGCAACTACAAAGCTGTAACAAAGCAAATTCCATTTACAACTGCATTTCCTTGTAAAGTTTTGCATTTGAAAGTGTATTTTACCTACCGTGCCAAGTCCTATTTGGTTCTAGAAATAAAACATAAGTATACCTTTTTATACTTACCCAATTGGTCTGGAATCTGTTTCTGAGTGTGTGTCATCAGCCTTGTTTGAGTGAATACAATAAATGCTTAAGACACCCTCTGGATAAGCCTAACTACTCGCCTACACTACCACAAAGAGAGCTGTTGGTGATCATCTAATTTAGCCTCTGTGCACACTGCACCTTTCTTTGGTATAATATATACAGAGCCAGTTTCCTACTGCCTAGCATAGGGCGCCCGCTTTAAGACATTTGTGATGGCCTTTTTCCATACTTGGGCCACCTGAGGAATAATACATGGAGTCCCCTCTTGTAGCCTATTACCTCTCATCAGCAACTTCGGAAGGTCAGACACCTTGGTGGATCCAGAAAATAATTCCTTCTCCCTGTTAAGCCCGTCAGTGCACCACATTGCCGCATATTGCAATAGACGTATCGAACACCTTTTCTAAGTCTTATGTTTGTGGGATTAATCTGTGGTGGTAGCAGTGCAATGGCTACACAGAAAAAGTCAAGGTTCAAACCTTGTAGGGAATGTGGGGGTCATATGTCCATCACGAAGATTGGCTTTGGTGTCTGTCGTTGGATCACGTCAAGGGGTGTTGGTCTTGTCGAAGAATGAATCCGAAGGCTCTTAAAGAAAAGGAGGCAAAGTTATTTATGGCCCGGACGAAGAAGGGCAGTGGCAAGACTTTGTAAGGCGTCACCTGGAGATCCAGCTTTTTTAACTACTCATCCTTCACCGTAAAGCCTGGTGGTTCAGGCTTCATGTTCTTCCATACAGTTGGCAAGTTCCTTCCCCTCCGCCCTGGGGGATAGGGATTCTAAAAAGCTGGAACAGTTGGCTAAGAAGGAGTTCTCATCGGCTAGCATGGCATTGAAATGTACTATCACCACTTGCCTGTTAGGAAGGTATATCCATGCCTTGATGGACACAGCCAAGGAGGTGGCCCCTAAGCTGCCTGAGGATGTTCGTGGTCACTTTATGGAGGTGTTGAATGATACACAAGCAGGGGCCCATCAGGTGATCCAGTCAGGTCTAGATACAGTGGACAGTGGAATCGGTCACCAGGGTGATGGGCTCTTTGGTGGATACCAGAAGACACACCTGGTTAAGAGGATCTGGATTTTCGCCGATGTTAAAGCCACTCTGCTGGATCTTCCCTTTGATGGCTCCAGGCTTTTTGGGACAAGGCAGATTCAGCTCTGCAACGTTTTAAGGATAGCAGAGTTACTGGACGATACTTGGGTCTCGAGTCCCAGCCTAGGGGTTTTGGTTACAGAAGATTTAGTGGATTTGAGAAAGCTACTCCATTTTGAGGCCGTCAGCAGCAACAGCAGCAGAATCTCCGTATAAGTCATACAGATGGAAAGGAAGAGGTCATCTGCGAGGGGTCGCTTGCCAGCACGTCTCTTCCTCCTCCTCTCTCCTCCCCCCCCGCCCCCCCTCCAGTGGATCCGCAGGGAAGCAGCTCTAGATCCCCATCTTAGAGCATGTTGGACCTGTAGGAGGCTGGGTGTCCCATTATCTACAAAATTGGAAATCTGTTACATCAGATCTTTGGGTTTTAAATCTTGTAGGAAATGGGTACATCCTTCCTTTCCAGGAGTTTCTCCCTCCTTACCCTCCTCGCCAGGGCTGGTGTTTGGAGGACTGTCTGTTGTTTCTGCAGCAAGAGGTCCTGTCCCTGTTACAGAAAGGTGCTATAGAGATGATTCCGGAGTAGGAAAGGGGTCAGGGATGCTACACCCTGTATTTCCTGATCCCCAGATAGGACGATCGGTTGAGGCCGATCCTGGACCTCAAGATCTTGAATTTTTACCTCAAACAGGAGAAGTTCAAGATGTGGACCCTAGCTCAGGTTCTTCTGGCACTGCAGCAGGAAGACTGGATGGTGTTGATCGATTTACAGGATGCATATTTTCACATTCCCATCCCGAAGTCGCATTGGAAATTATCTCTGTTTTACGGTTGGGTCTCAGCACTACCAGTTTGCGGTCCTCCCGTTCTGCATTACTTCCGCACCATGGGCCTTCACAAAGGTGATGGTGGTGGTGGCGGCAGCTCATCTCAGAAGTTCGGGGATTCCTGTTTTCTCCTATCTGGATGACTGGCTGGTTAAAGCAAAGTCGCCAAAATTGTTGCTTCATCATCTGCAAATAACAGCTCGGCTGTTGTTCGACTTGAGTTTTTCAATAAATGTACCCAATTCCCATCTGGTGCCCTCTCAGCGCAACCTGTTCATAGGGGCAGTACTGGATACTACTCTGAGTTGTGCTTTCCCGCCTCCTCAGAGGATTCTGGACATCCAGGCCATGATCCCAATGTTTCAAGATGGAGCGGCTGTTTCAATCCTGAAGGTCTTATGTCTGTTTGGTCTGTTCGCTTCCTGCATTCTATTGGTCAACCATGCACGCTGGCATATGAGTGCGCTCCAGTGGAGCCTCCGCGGGTAGTGGTTTCAACACAACGGAGATCGAAGAGAGGTGGTCAGAATCTCCAGGAGCACTGCAGCGGACCTGTTATGGTGGAATGTTTAAGGCAACCTGTCTCGTGGGAAGCCTCCTTCTCCAGTGCCCACAGTGATAACGGATGCCTGCTCTCTAGTGTGGGATACTCATCGGGGGGATCTGGAGATCAAGGGTCTTTGGTCTCCGGAGGAAAGATTGCTTCACATCAATCTTCTGGAATTGCGCGTGATACGTTTGGCTCTCAAGGCCTTTCTTCCCTCCCTTTGCGGTCAGTCAGTTCTGGTCCTGACGGACAACGCTACGGCGATGTGGTACATCAACAAGCAGGGAGGATTAGGGTCGTAACACCTCTGCTCTGCTGCTCTGGTCCTGGGCTCAGAACCATCAAATATTGAGGATTGCAAATCATCCCGGGGGGGTCGCTAAATGTACCTTTTTGCCACTCACAAGATCACGCACTGCTCGTGGTTCTGCAGTCTCTAGTATTCAATGCAGGGAGCGTTGGGGGGGGGGGGGGGGGATGCATTTCAGCTACAATGGTGCTCACGGCTTCTTTACGCGTTTCCACCCATACCTTTGATTCCTCAAGTTCTGAGGAAGATTCGCCAAGACCAGCCCCAAGTCATATTAATCGCCCTGGATTGGCCAAGAAGAGTGTGGTACACATACCTCCTTCACCTCTCATTGCACCTTCCGCTCCGTCTTCTCTCAGGACAGACCTCCTCTCGCTGGGGCAGGTTCTACACCCCCACCTCCAGAGCCTGCACCTTCATGCCTGGATATTGAACGGGGCAACCTGAGTTCTTTCTCCCGCCCACCGGATGTGGTGAATGTTATCTTATCAGCCAGAAGACACTCCACTCAATCAATCTATTCCTGTAGATGGACCAGGTTTGTTAAGTGGTCTCTTGAAGGCTCATTTGTCTGATGTTCTTAGTTTTTCCCTTTTCTTGGCCCAACAGGTTGTGCTGTGGCAACTATTAAGGGCTACTTGTCGGCTTTATCAGCCTCCCTTTGTTTGCCAGACCAACCATTGTTGTTTAAGTCTCCCATAGTCAACTGGTTCATTAAGGGCCTTACTATTAGATTCCCTCCCTCTCCTTTTAATATGACTTAGGGGGATTTAAATTTAGTTCTTACTTTCCCGATGGAGCCTCCTTATGAGCTTCTTCACAGTTGTCCGTTGAGGCTTCTTACTTTAAAAAAAATTTTTTGATTGCGATTACCTCTGCCAGGAGTGTAAGTGAGCTTCAGGCTCTTAGTTCTAAACCTACTTTTACATCCATTTATGCAGAGAAGATGGTTCTCAGGATCAAGGCAGCTTTCCTGCCTAAGGTGGTTACTCCTTTTCATTTAGGGCAGTCAATCACCTTACCTACTTTCTATCCTCCCCCTCACCCTTCCAAGGAGGAGGAGAGACTTCACTGCCTGGACCCTAAGAGGGCGGTCAGCTTCTATCTGGACAGAACTAAGAACCAAGGACTTCAGGCTTGACGACCAGCTCTTCATTGGTTATGTGGGAAGAATGAAGGGCAAAGCTGTCCACAAGCGAACGTTTTCCTGGTGGATCATCTTGTGCATCAAGATCTGCTACGCCTTGGCCAAGATGGAGCCGCCTGAAGGTATTAGAGCTCATTCCACTAGGGCTAAGTCTTCTTCGTCTTTGGCTAGAGGTGTCCCTGTTGTAGACATCTGCAAGACAGCAACTTGGGCCTCCCTCCATACCTTTGCAAAACATTACTGCCTGGATTAAGAGGTGAGGAGGGGCGGCCATTTCGCATGTTCTGTGCTGCAGGATTTTTTGGTTTAGGTAGACGGACACCCTCCTCCGGGAGCAAGACTACTTGGGGATTCAATTTGAAATGTGAGGAATCCACAGGCTGATGTATCCATCAGAAGAACAAGTTACTTACCTTCGGTAACGCTGTTTCTGGTGGATACAGTATCTCCTCGTGGATTCCTCACTGACCCACCCGCCTCCTCGTTGTCTGCCTTCCTATACGGAAACGAATTTTGAGTATAACATTACTGGTATTTCATTGTGTTTTGAAATGATATGTAGCTTGTTAGGAAATGTCTAGTATTTCCGGTCTCCTTTCTCCTTTGAATAATATACTATGTGTATTGGTGCATATATTGTACACTTTGTATATTTGCAAAATGTTGTCTGTTCACCCGTCCGCCTCGAAGGCACAGAAAAAAATGGGTGGAACTGACAGCAGAACACCGACCAGGTCTTCTTATGGCTCCGATGACGTAGTACGAAGTTGAGAGTGGAGCCGTGCTACTGTGACGTCCTCGTCGACATGGGAGAGCTATGAAGAAAAATGTTTCCATGGAATGCTGGTGCAAGGGTAATTTGAAAGGTGAGGAATCCACAGGCAGATACTGTATCCACCAGAAAAAGTGTTACCGAAGAACTCATCATCCATATTGGGGGAATATACATTAAGCATGCAAAGCTCCTAGTATACCATGTAGCAGGACATACCACCGAGCCACGTCAGCCACCTGTCCCCCTCATCTGGGACGGGCCACCCGCATGGATATCCCTCGGGCATAGGAGGAATAGGTGGAGGAATACAATTACCCCTGCCATTTTTGTGGAGTTTCTGGAGGAATGCTATGCCTACCTATGTCCTTCTAAGGTATTTGTGCGTCTTATATCGTTTGATGAAAGAATTCAAGCTCCTCACATTCCATGTGAGCAAGCGCAATAAATCGGTCATCCCAAGAGTGACTCCAGTCATGGCTATCCCCTCCAGATCCCGCTCTCCCTTCCCACTCATCCCCTCCCTGCCCCTACCAAATGGGTTATTTAATTGCTACTGCACAAGATTTTACTGTAACTTCTAAACAGCTCACCATCACCCACCCCGGGTAAACACCACATAACAGAGCTAGTGTCTTCCCAGTCATTTGAACTAACCCAATCTAACTTCTGTGGAACTTCAGTGTGTATGCAAGATAATGTAGTGCTTTGAACTATCGCTAAGGAATAAGATCAGTCAAGTTACTGACCACTGTGAGAGTTTCCAGTTTGCCAATCTGCTCCAGTGTGCCCTATGATCACCACTGCTAGTTTCACAGTAACTCACACTCTACACAAGAAAGGACAAGAAAAACAGTAAAATCAAAGGACAGAATAACAGAAGAGGAGGAGAAGAGGTCGGGCCAACCTGTGTGTGTCTCCAGGCCCCCAGCATGATGCCACGCCCAAGTCCCATTCCGCCTTTGTCAGTCAACCCCAACAGAGGTCAAGCGACCCCTGGAATCCCAACAATCCTGGTCGAGCACTCCATTCCGCAGCAGGGCGACAAGTTCTCTCTTCTTTACACAGTACCTTTTCTGGCGCCCACTCCCATACAGGATGATACAGCGTCTTTCAAAAGACCACAGTGGGGGTATACCCATCAAGGCTCAGCAGCTGCCCCACTTTTCCTCTCAGGCAGCAGCAGTATCACCCGCTTTTTGGCTAGTGTCGTCCATCAGATCTGGGTCTGTACTAGAGGACCCAGCCGAAGCGTCAGTCTCGACCATCTCTCTGGCCTCCTCCATTTCCTGGCATTGCGTTTCCAGGTCCAGTGCACCAACCGGTTGCACTACCACCCTCTTACCGGATTGCAAAATTAGTCTGCTTCTCCTTCTAAAGGTGAGCCCCCCTCACAACCCCCATACCCCCCCCCCCCCCCCCCTTCAGTCGGAGGACATCCCGGTCCCGCCTCGATGGTATTGCAGGAATGCGATCACTACCCGGATTTCCAACCAATTCCATGTCTCTTTGGGTGTTATAAAGAAGTGAGAGCAGCCGTTCAGGACCCCTTTCTACTTGGCAGAATACAGCATCATGTACCTTAATCTCATTGCTCTTAGCTTTTGTTTGAGCTGCTAAAGGTTTGTCGTTGCAGTTGCACAGCCTTGGTGGAATCCGGGAAGATGCAGATGACGTGCTTTTCAAACCACGGGTCCCCCTTCCTTTGGACCATCTGTAGGACTTCGTCACGGTCTCTGTAGTTGAGGAATTTAGCAATTATAACCCTGGGTGGAGCCCTTGGCTGCAGGTGGTGGGGCCAAAGATCTGTGTGCCTTGTCTACCGCAAAGAATTTCAACAAATTTGCTCCTGCGAGTGGTCGCAATTCATTCGTCCAGGAAGATCTCCAGTTTACTTCTCTCAGTGCCTTCAGGGAATCCCATGAATCTGAGATATCTGAAAGAAAGTTAGTTATAGACTCCTTACCTTAGCATTACCCCCAGGTGTCAGACTGGATCTGGAGAATTTTTTCATCAGTGGTACCCCTGCACGTCGAAAGGTGGCGTTGGTCGACTCTGCATTTGTTGTTGGCGTCGTGTTCGCCGGGATGATGTTACGGTGGCTACTTAGACACTGCCCTCGCCCGCTGTCATCAGTTCTTTCTTTTTCTGCACCAGCCAGAGCAGATCCGGAGAGAGCAGTACCGGTAGTCACTTTCTGACTGACTTTTTGGCGACTTTTGTCGACACCGTTTTTGAGTCTTCGACTCCTGGTGCACGAGGGATGCCCGGTTTCAAGGCCTGCGGCTCCTGTACCTGACTGATGTTGGTGACGGATCTGCACCGCGCATGTGCCTCTTCAGCCTGGAGTGTGACCACGATCCCAAGTCGTGCTCTGACTGCCGGATCATGAATCCGAAGTCTTTGCGGGAGCGGTCCTGAAAGTTTCTTAAGGCCCTGCAATCGGCTACGTGCCGTTCGAGGTCCCGGTCGCGTGGGAGGTCGAGGGACCGCTTGCAGAGCCACCACAAAGAGTCTTCTTTCAAGTCTTTGCACTCCTCAGGTAAGTCGAAGCACAAGAAGAAGTCGAAGAAGCATCGTCGCTCTTCGACTTCTCCCTGTCGGTCGGCCGACGCAACGAGGGATGCGGGTGGTGCCCCTCCCGCGGCTCCGCGTGCGGAGCCCGAAGGGTCGACTCAGAGTTTCCCTCCCTTCCCTGGACCCCGAGCGACACCTGCCCAGCTTCACCAATTTTACGAAGCGATGCATGCCATCTATGGGCAGTCCGACTCCGCTGGCGCGCCTTCGGCCCCGCGGACTCGGCTGGGGGCCTTGGGGCTTCGACGCTGGTGGCTCCTGCACTGGCACCGCAGGGTCCCCTTGGATACAGACCTGGATCGGGATCGGCGCCGACCTAATTACACATCCCCCGACACCGAATCCACTGGCACCACGTCGGCAGTCGACGCTGGTTTTGTCCCCAGCCGGCATCGACCCTGGCCTCCATCTCGAGGTAGACACAGAGCCGGACCGGCATCAACTGATGCTGGATCCGGTGCCAACGGATACTTTTGTGCCCTTGTTCTACCTGGCTCTTTTAGACCAGATTGGCAGCCAGAGGAGGGTGAGGAGGACTGGGAGGGGTCTGGAGACCCTTTAACTGACCAGTTGGGTTATGAACCAGACTGGAGAGAGGAACTGGGGGAAGCCAGTGGTCTGAATACATCACCAGACCATGGCATGTTGTCTCCTCCTACTGTGGCAACGGTGGAGGGAGCGTCTTACGCCGTGGTGTTGCGTAGGTACCTACAGTGGCAGTCAGGACTAACTTCTGACCGAGGTGCTTCAACCGGCAGCGAGCTCCTCGGAGCCCCTGCTACCATTCAATGAAGCCCTCAACGACATCTTTTTGGGCAACTGGTCCAGGTGCAACACAGGGGCTCCTGTGGATTGGATGATTGCCTGACGCCACAGCCCGGCTCGGGGCGCCCCCACTTTCTTCTCCCAACAACCCCCACCCCAGAGAGCTTGGTGGTCCAAGCTTCCACCTCCAAAGGTGCTTTCCCTAACGCACCACCTTATAGGGCATCCAAAAAGCTGGACCATCTTGATAAGATGTTTTCTTCCTCCAGCTTGGGCCTGCGGTCGGTAAACACTGCATGTCTGTTGGGCCGTTACACCCACTCCGTGTGGGATACGGTGGTGCAAGTGCTGTTGCAGAAGGGAGAG
Organism: Triturus cristatus; assembly: GCF_964204655.1. Lineage (NCBI taxonomy): Eukaryota > Metazoa > Chordata > Amphibia > Caudata > Salamandridae > Triturus > Triturus cristatus. Next base: position 18,990,199 of record NC_140588.1, on the reverse strand, counting down.
ACGCAGCTAAGTTTACCATCCGCTATGTGCTTGATACCGCTGACTCACTAGGCAGGACGATTTCCACGTTGGTTGCCCTTCGACGCTACACCTAGTTGAGGTCGACTAGTTTTTCCAGGTATGTCCAACCCACTCTTATGGACATGCCCTTTGATGGCCGTTGCCTATTCGGCGACCAGGCAGACATCGCGCTGGAGCTCTTTAAGGACTCTAGGGCTGCGGCCAGGTCCTTGGGCCTCTCCACCACCTGCCCTGTGCAGCCTGCTTTTCGCCCCTTTTGTGGCTACGGAAGGCGTGCCCCGCCATGTCCTGTCCAGAGCCACAGGCCAGTGAAAGCTGTTCAGCCCCTGCTCTGCCAGGGACATGGGAACCACTGCCGTGGTTCTGGGAGCCAGTAGGCGGGCCAGTCCACCCCAGTCCCCCCTACAGTAGCCTAGAAACCCTCCTAGTCCGACTTTTCTTGGCTGCCAATCGCCAGTGGGTGGCAGGATTCGCCATCACCTCCCCCACTGGCGCACCATCACGTCAGACAGGTGGGTTTTGCAGATAGTCCGAAGGGGCTACTCCCTTCCCTTCGAAACTACCCCTCCATCTATACCACCTCAGTACCATCGCATGTTGGAGGATCATCTGGCCCTTCTCCAACAGGAAGTTTCGGCACTCTTGGCCAAGGGAGCCATCGAGCAATTTCCTGTCCCAGAAGTAGGTCGTGGTTGCTGTTCCCACTAATTTCTGGTGCCCAAGAAGGACAAAGGCCTGCGTCCTATCTTGGATCTCAAGAACGTCAACCGTTTCCTGCGGAAGTAGAAGTTCAAAATGTTGACCTTAGCTAAGGTCCTGTCTGCCCTCGACCCTGGAGACTGGATGGTAGCTTTGGACTTGCAGGACGCTTATTTTCACATCCCCGTCTTGCCGGCCCACCGGTGTTACCTGCGGTTCATGGTAGGCCATTAGCACTTTCAGTTTACTGTGCTCCCCTTTGACCTTACCAGCGCCACTTGGGTGTTCACGAAAATGATCGTGGTTGTCGCAGCTCATTTGTGCAGAATAGTGATTCTAGTCTTCCCCTATCTTAATGACTGGCTTTTGAACGCGGGCTCGCCCCAGTCAGTCATCGCCGACCTCCTGCATTCACTGGGGTTTTCCATCAATGTGCTGAAGTCGCACCTGACTCCCTCTCATAAGCTCCTCTTCATTGGAGCAGTTCTGGACACGACACAGTTTCGGGTCTATCGCCCAACGAGTGAGTCCGGGTTATTCGGGCTATGATTACGATCTTTTAGCCTCATTCCGGGTTCAGTCAGGATGACCCTCAGGCTACTGGGCCTGATGGTCTTCTGCATCCTGCTGGTGGACCATGCAAGATGGCATATGCGGGCTCTGCAGTGAAACCTGAACTTCCAGTGGGCTGAACATCAGGGAAACCTCTCTGATTGCGTCCGGATCTCGGAGGGCACTGCACACCAATTGCAGTGGTGGCTAACGAACCAGGATTGGGTCAACGTCAGGTCCCTCTCCCTTCCCCAACCAGAGTTCACAGTGGTGACCGATGCATCACTTCTGGGATGGGGCGGTCACATTGGGGAGGCGGAGATCAGAGGCCTCTGGTCTCTGCGGAGTCCGAGCTCTACACAAACCTTCTGGAGCTTCAGGCGAACCGTCTTGCACTAAAAGCATTCCTTCCCTCTGTCCGGGGAAGAGTAGTGCAGGTGTTCACGGACAACACTACCGCCATGTGGTACTGCAACAAACAGGTCGGGTGGGGTCGTGAACCCTGTGTCAAGATGCTTCCCATCTCTGGACATGACTGAAACATCAGGGCATATCCCTGGTCGTTCAACACCTGGCAGGTTCCCTGAACGCCAGGGCGGACGAACTCAGCCTCAGGTGCATGATGTATTACTAATGGCATCTTCACTCGGAGGTGGTGCAAGGTCTCTTTCAGCAGTGGGGAGAGCCTTGGTCAGATCTATTCGTCACCAAAGTGAACGCGCAATGTCAGTAATTCTGCGCATTGGAATTTCCAAGCTGGCACTCGCTAGGCAACGCTTTTCGTTGCGAGTGGAGTTGCGTTCTTCTATACGCTTTTCCGCCTATACCACTTGTGCCCAGAGTGCTAAAGAAGATCAAGTGCGACCCGTGCCAAGTAATTCTTGTGGCTCCGGATTGGGCATGAAGAATCTGGTATTCTAAGCTGCTACACATGGCCATCGATCCTCCGATCAGACTGCCTCTTCGGTAGGATCTTCTGTCGCAACAGCAGTGGATGGTCCTCCACCCAAACCTGTCCAGCCTCCACCTCCTTGCGTGGAGACTGAGCGGCGGCAGTTTACGTCTTTTGACTTGCCTCCCGAAGTCTGTGATGTTATCTTGGCAGCCAGGCATCCCTCCACTAAGACGGTGCACGCCTGTAGATGGAACAAATTTGTGGCATGGTGCGCAGCAAAGGCTGTGGATCGCCTTTCTGCCCCTTTTTCTGAGGTTCTCTTGTTCCTTCTTTCTTTGGCCCAGCAGGGCTCTGCTCTGGGCACTCTTAAGGACTACCTCGCGGCCATTTCAGCCTTTTTTAAGCTTCCTGATCAGCCTTCTCTTTTCAAGTCCCCTGTTGTAAATTGCTTCCTCAAGTGCATTTCTCATCTTTTTCCTCCTATTCCCTTCGTAATGCCTTGGTGGGACTTGAACTTGGTTCTGACTTACCTCATGTGCGCTTCCTTTGAGCCACTTTTTTTTTTTATAGTTTCTTTTTATTAACAATAGGAATCAACAACACAAGGCAGCGTACATTATTATTATCGTGTCTTATCTTTACAAGGTTCTCAGGCATTTATAAATACACAATGCGAAGGTAGCTGGTGATTCGTGTCATGTCTTCAATATTTCATCTTGAGCTGGGATCATTGGCGGGGTACAGAGATTTCCCCTATAAGCGTTCCAGTCTTTCCATATGTGGGACCACTTTTTGGGACATCCCCTAGCTACATAGACCTACTTCTCCCAAAACATGCACCAATCCATGTCTTTCTCCCATACCCTCAGTCGGTGCGTGAGATGCCCACCACTTCTGGGCGATGTTGCGTTTGGCATCATTATCCCAGTGTGACCCAGGTCATGTGTGTGCTGTTTAGGTCCGTTGGTTCCCACACATTCAGGAGACATCTCTTACCCTCCAGGGGGAGTGTATGATTTAACACTTCACTCAGAATCTCATGTATTTTCTTCCAGTACCTCTGGATATGCGGGCACTCCCACAGTATATGGAAGAAGGTACCTTCGTTCCCACAACCCCGCCTACAATTACCATCAGGTGCTCTACCCATTAGTACCATCCCTGGCCGCGTGATGTAGATTCGGTGCAAAATTTTGAGTTGTACTAATCTCATCTTTGCTGCAATGGCTACCTCTCGTGGCGAAGATACCGCTGCCACCCAATCTTCCTCGTCTAGTATTATGCCATCCCTTTCCCACTTCTCCCTCAATCTCACCAGGGGGTCTCCTGGGTGGTTCACTAACTTTTTTATATGTGAGTGAGATGGCCTTCATTGGTAAGTATCCATCGAGGAGTCTGTCTTCAAGGGGTGCAGCATCAGGAGGGGTCTCTCCCTTTCGAAAACAGGAGTATAAGGCATGGCGGATTTGCATGTATCTAAAATACTCTAGGAGCAAGTTCATATTCTTGTTGCAGGGTGGAGAACGACTTAACCTCGCCTTTTACCCATAGGTCGCCTATTTTAGATATGCCAATGAGGTCCCATTTGTCAAAGCCTTTCGTAGACCAGAGGTTGCCAAGCCTGTCGGAGTCCCATAACGGCGTAGCTCGGGTGACTTTATGTTCCCACCCCATGCTCCTGGAGGCTGCCCTCCAGACCTGCACCGATTGTTTAGTTGGTCCTGTGAGTTGGCGCCTACCGGCGTTCGAATAGAGCGCCCGGTTGTAGTTCCCCCCCCGGGCAGTATCCACCGGTCCATTGCATAGCCTGGGTTGTCAGCCTGCCTATATGTGCCTTGGTTAATTGCTGCCAGATGTGCTGCCCAATAGTATTATTTGAGGTCGGGGAGGGCAATCCCACCGTCATACCAGGAGAGGTTGATTTTGGATAGCGCTATGCATGGCTTCCAATTCCATAGCAGGCGGTGTTGTAAGGTCTCGATCTCCTTAAAATAACTGGCAGGAACTAGGTCCAGTGAGTTTTGCAGGACGTATAAGAATCGGGGCAGGGACATCATTTTAAACAGGGATGCTCTGCCTAGCAGCGAGAGCGGGAGTGTCATCCAGCGTTCGGAGTCTCTTTTGAGTCTCTGCAAGGGAGGGAGCAGGTTCCATGCAAATCTATCTGCAGGGTTGGCAGTTATATGAATGCCGAGGTACTTGAAGCCCTGTGAGGTGATCTGTATCGGGCAGCCCCTGGGGAGTCCCGTGAGAGGTCCCTTGAGGACATACAACACTGATTTATACCAGTTTATGGTATACCCTGAGTATCTACCAAAGATGGCAAAGATGTCGAGCACTGCTGTAAGCAAGAACTTTGGGGAAGTTAGGAATAGTAGTATGTCGTCCGCATACAGTGAGATGCGGTCCTCCCAGGATTCCGCCCACCTAAATCCACGCATCATCGGATCTCTCCGTATCCACGACGCCAGAGGCTCCAGGGCCAGGGCGAACAGGAGGGGGGAGAGCGGGCACCCCTGCCTCGTGCCTCTGCCTAGCTCAAACACTTTGGATTTTTTATTGTTGACCACTATCTGGGCTGGTGGCTTTGAGTAAAGGAGTTGCACCCACCGGATGAATTGGGGCTCAAAGCCCATTTTCTTGAGTACCGCAAATAAATATTTCCATTCGACCATATCGAACACCATTGAGGCGTCCAAAGATACCAGGACTGCCTCGTCCTGTATTGTGGATGCCCTCCCCATCACTCCGTGTACCCTGCGCAGATTCAGCGCCGTGTTGCGCTGAGGCATGAAGCCAGATTGGTCCGGATGTACGAGATTATTAATGACTTTAATTAGTCGGTTAGCAAGGAGTTTGGCTAAAATCTTTGGTTCGGTGTTCAATAGAGAGATCGGCCTATAGGAGGAACAATCTGCCCGGCTTTTGCCTTCCTTGTGGATCATTACTAGGGTGGCCAGTCTTTGGTCCTGGGGAAGCTCCCCGATCTCCCTCCTCTCCCTGAACCTTTGAGCCACTTCTTAACTGTCCTCTTGGTCTTCTTACTCTAAAGACTGCTTTTCTGGTTGCCATCACCTCTGCTCGCAGGGTGAGTGAGCTCCGAGCTCTTTCTTCAAAACCTCCTTTCCTCTGTTCATCCAGACAAGGTTGTACTAAGAACCAGACCTTCCTTTCTTCCCATGGTGGTTACTTCTTTCCACATTGGCCAAACCATCACTTTGCCCACCTCCGCATCCTTCAAAAGAAGACGAGAGGCTCCACTGTCTGGATCCAAAACAGTCTGTTTCCTTTTATTTGGATCGCACATAACAATTCCGGGTGGATGACCAGCTCTTTGTGGGCTTCGTGGGCGCCAAGAAAGGTCGGGCCGTGCAGAAACAGACCATCTGTAGGTGGGTCGTTTTGTGCATTAAGGCTTGCTACTCCTTGGCAAAGAAGGAGCCTCCAGCGGGGCTGCGCTCCCATTCCACCAGGGCGACGGCAGCTACTACTGCTTTGGGATGAGGGGTCCCCCTCAAGGACATCAGTCAGGCAGCTATGTGGTCATCTCTGCACACGTTCACTAGACACTACTGCCTGGATAGCCAAGTCCGGAGGGACGGCTTTTTTGGCCGTTCTGTTCTCCAGGACTTTCTGGTGTGAACTTGGTTCGCAGACCCACCTCCGGGGTTGGTATTGTTGGGGTATCTATTCTAAGGTAAGGTATCTATAACTAATTGCCTCTTTCATATGAACAAGTTACTTACCTTTGGTAATGCTATATCTGTAAGAAACATAGGTTAGTTATAGATTCCTTACCGCCCCACCCATCCTCCCCGTTCTGCGAACTGAAATCTAGGGTCAGAGACTTCCTTTCAGGGCCCTAGTTTTGTGCACCAGTGGTCCGTGTCTTGCATAGCTCTGCGCTTCTGGTGTGGAATGTTGTGTAAAAGAACTGACGTCAGCGTGCAAGGGCGGCGTCTAAGTAGCTATCGCGACGTCATCCCCACGACCACGACGCCAACGACGAACGCAGAGCCGACCAACGCCACCTTTCGACGCGCAGGGGTACTGCTGACGAAAAAATGCTCCTTAAGCAGTCTGACTCCTGGGGGTATTTCTAAGGTAAGGAATCTATAACTAACCTATGTTTCTTACAGATATATCGTTACCGAAGGTAAGTAACTTGTTCTACACCTACGGGGGCGCCGTGCCTCCCTTTTACTTGAGCGCGCTTCAGGCACAGTAACCAGTGCCTTCAGCTGGGAGAGCTCCTCCTGCGTTTCTGTGTCCTGGTTCTCTGTTTCCACGGATCTTTCAGTCACTTTGCATAGGTCAGTTTGGAACAGATTCACGTCAAGTGCCATGGCCTCATTTTTTGCCTGCACTATTAGGCCCTAAGCTTAAATGCCCGTCAGGATCTTTGCTACGACGGCATAGTAGTGCATTGGGGGGGCCTTACCCTCCATGGTAGGCGGTCCTTCGCTGGTACCTGGGGCGGTACATTGATCCATTTTAGTTTGCTGGGTGCCCTATCTAGGTCTGTGCTTGCCCATCCTGCGTTGGGGAGTAGGTCCGTTGTATATGCTGTAGGAGTGACCAACCTCCTCTGACAAGTTCTGCTGTCCAGGATCTCAAGTTAGCAATTGAACTGTACAGTCTGCATAGAATGAGCGCCTATGTGTCAGCATCAGGCAACTACACAACTTCAGGATCTCAGTCCAGACCAACAGTATTCTAAGGGGTAGGGGCAGACCTACAACCCAAGCCCAAAATCTGCTACAAGATCAGGAGTCTCGTCTATCCCTCATCTGCCGTCACTCCAAGACCATCCTATGTATGAAAGTACTCCTTTTGGCATGGTTACACACCCACCACTTTTTGCTTGACTGATGCATCTTTGACTGAGTGTGCACTGGGTTCCTGCTAATCAGCCTCCTATTGCCTGTGATCTCTCCCAAAATGGTACCTTTGTTTCCACAATTGGCACACCTCTGGCACACTTGTAAATACCTTGTAAAAGGTACCTGTGGTACCAAGGTCCTTGTGACCAGAGAGGGTCCCTTAGGGCTGAAGCATGTGTTGTGCCACCCTAAAGGTCCCCACACCTAACTCTTACTCACAGCCACTGCAGGGTATGTGTTGTGGTATAGTTAAACTAAGAGCTCGAAATGGCATACCTTCCTGGGTGCCATGTCTACACACCACTGCCTGTGACATAGGTAAGTCACCCCTCTGGCAGGCCTTACAGCCTTAAGGCAGGATGCACTATACCACAGATGAGGGCATAACTGCTTGAGCAGAATGCCCCTACACCGTCTTTGTCCATCCTTGAACACTGTAGGTGCAGTGAAGCCATTCTGAGGTCATGGGCTGGTAGTTTGTTAACACTAACTCCACAGCTCCATGATGGCTTTACTGAAGACTGAGGAGTTTGGTATCAAACCTCCCAGCATAATAAACCCACACTGATGCCAGTGATAGATTTAAAATGAAATGCACTCAGAGGGCATCTTAGAGATGCCCCTGAAAAACGAACAACTTCTAGTGTATTGGCTGAGCGGGCCCTACCAGCCAGCCACCACCAGATAGTTTTCTGACCTCATGGAGATAGAGCCTTTGTGCTCTTGGAGGTCAGAAACAAAGCCTGCTCTGGGTGGACGTGCTTCTCACCTCCCCCTTGCAGGAACAGCAACACTTGACAGTGAGTCTCAAAGGCTCTCATCTTGTGTTATGCTGATTTGAGAAGCTCCAACTAGTGGAGAGGCCTGCCCCCCTGTCCTAGCTCCACTTTTTGGTGACCGGACATGTGGGAAAATTAGTAAGTAGAGTAGAGTGTCCGCCTTGGCCTGGCACACCCCTAGGGTGGCCAGGAGCTGAGGTGAAACCTCTCTTAGAAATTCTCCATCTTGAGTTGGAGTAGTAGGCCCAATAGGAATAGGGATGTGCCCTGCTCCCCAAAGGGAGGGGGCACCCAAAGAGTGTAGTCACCCTAGGGGACAGTAGCCATTGGCTACTGCCCCTGACCTCAGTAACGCCCTTAATCTCAGTAATTAAGGGCACCCCTGAACCTTGTTCCTCAGATTCAGGAGGATCCTCTGCACTTGCACCAGTCTGCACCGGACGCCCTCAGTCTGAGTCCAGGTGGCCCACCAATCCAGTGAAATTTCCCCAGCGATCCTGACCTGGGATCCAGTGTTGGATGACCGCTCCTCACCTCCCCCTTGATGCCTGTAGTCTCAACCTGAAAGGACCCACAGCCGGATCTGGTGAGAAAACCTGATGCTGAAAGACACCCTTACACCCGTAGCCCCTGGCCTTGGTGTGCCCAACCAACGGTGTCCCGTAATCCCCCCACTATCCAACTTACCTCTCCAGTCCTGGGATTTCTTCAGCCAACTTTCAGAGCTGAGCACGCAGCTGTTTTCCCCAAACTGAAGATCTCCATTTATTTCAATGGGACCCCCAACGCCTTCTCTGCACCCGGCTGCCCCATGGCCGCTGGTGGTGCAGTCTCAGTGCTCTTTGGTGGCCCCTCCAGTGATGATCTTAACCCCTAGAGCCTGTGTCCCTTAACCGGAGGTGCTTTCCTGTAACCGGTGTCTCTTCAAAATGCCCTTAGCATCCATAGGGTAACATTGGGCTCAATGACCTCTGCACCCAGCCGCCCAGGTGCTGGTGGTGCAGTACCTACCTTGGTCAGACCCTTGCCCAGTGTTGACCCTAATCCCCCAGAGACTGAACTTAAGAAACACTTACTTACCTGTAAGTTACTCACCTGTCTTTTTTTCCCCATAGGATTGCATTGGTTACTCACTTTATTGTACTAAGTGTGATCCTGCATACAAAGTATCTATTTGTATGGCAAAGCATTTCATGCACATGCTAAGTATTTGTTGATACTATGCAAAACCTATTGCCAGTAATAGAAAGTATTGCTTAAAAGTCTACTTACCTGTAACTGAGTTTAACGTGGTTCCTCGAAATAAAAGTAACAAAGTAATATTTTTCTGCAAGCATTGGCCTTGTATGAGTATGTACATCGAATGCATTCACACTACCCTCTGATAAGCCTAATTGCTCAGCCTAGCTACCACTTAATCGAGAGTAGGTTATTATCTACTTTAAACTCTTCCATACCTTTGGGGACTCCCTGGACTCTGTGCACAGTATACCTCTTTTTGGAATAGTATATACAAAGCCAGTTTCCTACTTACATATATCTGAGACATCTAGCCGCAGATTCATTAACTTAGAATTATCCCCAGACGTCAGACTAGATCCGGAAATTTTATTACAGCAGCACCCCTGCGCGCCGGCGCCACATGACCCCGCCCTGACGTCGTCAACGGATGTAACGTTAGTGAGGTCATATAAGTCCCTCCTGGCACGCTGATGTCAGTTTCCTTCTTTTCCGCATGCAACGCGGATCTGGAGTAAGTGGTTCCTCTGGCCTGTTTTTAGGCCCCCTTTGATGCCTTCACGTCTGGAACAGTGTGCGATGCCTTTGGGCTTTAAAACGTGTACTTCCTGTTCGTGGCAAATGTCCGCGAGGGACCCACACCTTATCTGCATGTGGTGTCTGGGGGAACACCATGACTCAACGGATTGCGACGCCTGCCAAGAGCTTAAGCCGAAGTCCCGGCGGGAGCGCCGGATGAAGTTACTTTCGGCTCGCCTGTCCCGGTCGGAATCGTCACGGCCCCTGGCCTCCTCTTCGCCGTCAGGTTCCGGAGGCAGTGGGTTCCGTTTGCGGCGTCGGTCGCCGTCTGGCTCCCAGGTGCGTCGCTCGCCCCTTCCCGGTGCATGTCATGGAGGTCCTCAACCCCCCTTCCTTCTGGTGGCGGGGGCACTATTTCTCGGATCTCTTCGGACGTGCGCCCCCCGGGAGTCGTCCCTCCCCTATCCGCTTTTCACAGGCGTGGGGGCGACTCGGACCCAAATGGTGGCCTATGCAGCGGCCTTGCAGGCCTCCCTTGGGTAACCTCCTCTCCCTTGGGCATCCTCGGACCCTCCGCTACATGTGAGGTCTCCGGTGGGCTCGCCTGTGGGTCCGTCCCTGGCGCCGATTCAGCCCCTTACCTCTAGGGATGATGGAGATATGGCGTTGTCAGGGCGCAGCCCGGCTGGGTCCCCCTATTTGACCCATAGCACCCCTACCGCGCCGCGTAGTCCAGTGGGGCTCCCTGTGGCGTACCAGGTGGTTGCTGGTGCTCACAGCTTGGCTCAGAGCCCTCCTCGGCCTTCCGGACAGGCGGCTGCCTTTTCAGAAGCCGAGCCGGCACCGGTTCGGTGCCGAGGCCTTGCCTCCCCGGCTCCGGATCTGTTCCTTTCTTCAGAGCTGGAGCCTATTGTGGTTGAGGCCGAGTTGGCGCTGGACGAGGCCGAACGGTGCCTGACGGAACCCAGTCGGCGCCGGACAGAGCCCAGTCGGTGCTGGACGAGGCAGAGCCTGCGCAAACCGGGGACTTCCTTGCGCCGCCTCGATGCCGGATCATTGTCTCCTCTCCGGAGGCTTCCGGGGGGAGGTCTGCATCACCCCAACGTCCGGCACTGCAGGATCCGTCCTTGCCTCTTCCCCCCCCCCCCTTGGAATTTGTGGCTCCTGCGGATTCTCCGCCTCCTCAGGAACCCCATCAGGACCCTCATTCATCCATGGGGCTTCCTTCATTTGGTCATTGGTCTCATCCTCCGTCCTCGGAAGCCCTCCTTCGGGTGGGAGGCTCAGTTTACAGCCCTCACCCACAGATGAGTTGTTGTCCCCTCCTCCGAGGGCTACCGAGGCTGGTGCGGCATTTCTAAGAGTTGTTTCTATGGCCGCCCGCATTTTGTGTATGCAGCCCCCTTCGGTCCCTCTACCTGTTGACCCTCTGTTAGATGTCCTCCACCACGGTTCTGGGAATGTAGAGCCGCTTCTTCCTTTTGAAGCTTCTCTTTATGATGCCCTCCAGGGCACCTGGGCTCGGCCGGCATCGGGTGATCCGGTGGCTTGTTCTATCATGCACCACCACCGCCCTGCTCCAAACGATCCAGTTTGCTTATTTGTTCATCCAGACGTTCAGAGGTTTGTTCTGCAAGTTGCTTTTCCTTCCTTGCCTCAGCTGCTGCTTCCTCCCTCCCGGTAGTCCAGATGACTTGAGTCGTGGGGTCGTAATATTTTCGCCACCACTTGCGCTGCACTTCGATCACTCAATACAGTGTGTGTCTTGGCTCGGGCTACTTCTGCCCTTTGGGACTCTGCCGAGTCTCTTCTAGCTTCCCCTTCTGAGGGTGCTTGTGTTGACCTCCTCCGTCTTATCCGTGACGGCTGTGATCTGGTGGAATTTACTATCCGCTCGGCCCTGGATACCTCGGATTCATTAGGCCGTGCTATGGCTGGTTCGGTTGCACTACGACGCCATGCTTGGTTACGGGATGGCGTCTTCCCGGAGAATATCTCGGCACCTCCTTGCGGGCTTTCGCCCTCCCCCATAGGTCTGTACTTGGCAGGTCTCACGTTGTCATATCCTGGGGTGGTTACCCTTTCATTTAACGTCCGCCTGTTGGACTATGTGTTTTTGGGCTGGTAGTTAACCTACTGTGGCGGTATTCCACAGGTCGTTCAGTTCTCTCCTCTGAATGTGGTTTACCCTAAGAGGTGTTCTCCTGTTTTTCTTGGGGGTTTGATATACTCCAGGTGGGGTACCTGTATGCTATTGTGTAGCTCCGCTCTGAGCCAGGCAGCCGTGGAAGTTCCCTTGGGCTCCCTACACCTACTGACGCCATTTGCTCACCATTGGACGGTTTATAGTGTTGTGCCTTCTGGCACAGTCTCCTACGCGCCTCAGGTCTCACCTGGCTTGAGCCTTGTGTGTGTACCTCATTCTCCTCTTCTAGGGGTTTTTCTCCTTGTTCTATCTCTTTTCAGAGTATTTCAACACGCTTCAAAATGAAGCTGCCTCCTGCCCCAGGTGCATCTGGCGGGTCCTCCTATAGTACCCGCAGCTGCCTGGTCTCGTGGCTGGGCCCCTCTTTGAGAGATATAGATATAGATATATTTATCTATCCTCGGATTGGCCGTTGGGTATCCCTTCCTCCACACCTCTATTTCTCTCCTCGCTACTGTGAGGTCTGGTCCTATATCCTCGTATTCGGGGAGCAGTTGGGTACCTTATACTCTACCTTGCCATCGTTCTGTACGACGGTGTTTTTTCTTGCAATGTTTCAGCTGCGCTTCGATGCATGTTCGTGCATCTTCAGCATAAGGTTTCCTAGGGTTCCACTCCCTGAGGTAGGCCTCTGCTCCTGGATGCTCTTCTAGAGTCTTATCTGAAAGAAACACGTTAGATTCCTTACCTTAGAATATCCCCAGGTGTCAGGCTGGAACCTGAAAGATTTTTCATTAGCAGTACCCTTGCGCGTCGGTAGGCGTCATCTGTGACTCCGCATCCGTCGTCGGCATCGTGATCGCCGGGCTGACGTCGTCAGAGTACTTAGACGCCGCCCTCGGGCGCTGACATCAGTTCTTCTTTTTTCCGCGCCAGTAAGTGCAGATCCGGGAAGAGCGTACCCTTAATCACTTTTTGACTAACTTTTTGGACATTTTTGTCTTCTTTTTCGAGTCTACTTCGACTCCTGGTGCCAGTAAGGATGCCCGGTTTCAAGCCGTGTGACGTCTGTCACCGACTGATGTCGGTTAAAGACCCCCACCATCGGTGTCTCTACTGCCTTGGGGCCGACTATGATGACAAGTCGTGCCTCGACTGCCGGGCCTTGACCTCGAAGGCTAGGCGGGAGCGGTCCCGCAAGCTCCTCGAGATCCGCAGTCAACTCCGTCGCTCGAGGAGGAGGTCGAGGGACCGGTCGCGGAGCCGAAGTCATCACCGCTCGTCGAGATCGAAGTCCTCGCATTCAGGTAAGTCGAGGCACAGTAAAAAGAAGTCAAAGAAGCGACATCGCTCTTCTGACTCCCCTCGCCGGTCGCACAACATGGCCGAGGGTTCGGGTGGCACCACCTGCGCGGCTCCGCCGGAGTCTCGTCCGGTCCCATACCCTCTGGTCCCTGGGCCTCACGCGACTCCGGGCGAGATTCGGGACTTCCTCGTGGCCATGAGGAGTCTCGCTCCGCCGTCGAGGCCTGCCGGCGCGCATCCGGGCCCCGCAGGTCCGACTGGGGGGGGCCTAGCTAGCCGGCGGCTTCGGCCCCAGCACTGTCGTCTACTTCGGTTCCAACGCCGCAGGTCCCCGTGGGATCCAGGCCTGGATCCCGGTCGACGTCTGTTGACCTTACTACCCCTCCCCTGGCGCCGACCCCCATGGTGCCGCCCCCGGCGCAGTCTTCGGACTACGCCATCCCTAGTTTCAGCCCCGGTCCGGGTCTGGCGTCAGAACGGCACCGCCCGGCGCCGTCTCCGGCGCTGATGCATGAGCATTTCATCTATAAACAGTCTCCGTCCGTTCTGCCTGTTTACCAGGAGATGGATGAAGGGGAGGACTGGGAGGGGTCTGAGGACCCTCTGGCACATCAGTGCCAGTTAAGTCAGGACTGGGCAGACGAGCTGGGGGATGCCATTGGTCTCGACACTTTGCCTGACACTGGCTTCATCTCTCCTCCTTCCGTGGCTACGGAGGAGGGTGCGACTTATTCTGTAGTGCTGCGCAGGGCTGCCGAGGCCCTACACCTGGAACTCCCTGCAGCGGGAGGACTAACCTCCTCACTGAGGTGCTTCAACCGCCAGTAAGCTCTTCAGAGCCTCTACTGCAGTTTAATGAGGCCCTCACCGACGTTCTGATGGGCACTTGGTCCAAGCCCTCCACAGTCTCTCCTGTGGATCGGAACATTGCCGGCGCCACCGCCCTGCTCCAGGCAACCCTAGCTTTCGGTCGGTACACCCCACCCCTGAGAGTCTTTTTATCCAGGCCTCTACTTCCCAGACCGCCTTCCCGTCCGCTCCTCCGGATCGGGAATCCAAAAGGTTGGAGCAGTTTGGAAAGAAACTGTTTTCTTCCCTCAGTTTGGGGTTGCGGTCCATTAATACTGCGTGCCTTTTGGACCGTTACACCCACTCCTTGTGGGATACGGTGGCGGACGTGCTGCCCCAGTGTCCGGAGGAGGCCAGGACACGGCTCGCCCAGGCTCTTGCTGAGGGGCGGGATGCAGCACGGTACTCCATTCGATGTGGACTTGACACCACGGACTCGCTGGGTAGAGCGATTGCGACGACTGTGGCGATTCGTCGTCACGCCTGGCTGAGGTCCACAAACTTTTCCGGGGATGTCCAGAGCACCCTCATGGACATGCCCTTTGATGGCCGTCACCTTTTTCGCGACACAGCGGATAGTGCGCTGGAGTGCTTTAAGGACTCCAGGGCTATGGCCAAGTCCTTGGGCCTCTTGGCCCCGCGCTCGCAAACCTCCGCTTTTCACCCCTTTTGTGGCCAAGAAAGGGGTGCACCCGCACGTCCGTCCAGCCACAGGCCGCAGAACCAGCCTCAACTCGGTTGCGGACGTGGATTCTGCCGTGGCGGAGCAGGGGGACAGAGAGCCAGTCAGTCCACATCTGCTCCCGCAGCATCTGCCTCAAAGTCTTCCTAGTCAGAGCTTTCAGGCCCATTCCAAGCCAGTGGGAGGCAGAGTTCGCCATCACCTGCTCCACTGGCGTACCATCACTTCGGACAGGTGGGTGCTGTAAATCGTCCAAAGGGGCTACTCCCTCCCCTTTGAGGCGACCCCTCCAGCCATGCCACCGCAGTACCACCGCATGTAGGGGGATCACTTGCAACTTCTGCAGGAGGAAGTTACGGCCCTCTTGGCCAAGGGCGTCATTGAGCGCGTTTCTGGTCCGGAAGTAGGACGGGGTTGTTACTCCCACTACTTTCTGGTTCCCAAGAAGGGCAAGGGGGGGCCTACGCCCTATCTTGGACCTCAGAAGCGTCAACGCCTTCCTCCGGAAGGAGAAGTTCAAGATGCTGACTTTAGCTCAGGTTCTGGCTGCCCTTGACCCTGGAGACTGGATGGTAGCGTTGGACTTGCAGGACGCATATTTCCACATCCACGTCCTGCCGGCCCACCGGCGTTACCTGCGGTTCACGGTAGGCCACGAGCACTTTCAGTTTACGGTGCTCCCCTTCAGCCTCACCAGTGCCCCTCGGGTGTTCACGAAAGTGATGGCGGTGGTCGCAGCTCATCTGTGCAGATTTGGAGTTCCAGTCTTCCCCTATCTCGACGACTGGTTGTTGAAGGCAGGCTCGCCCCGAACAGTCGTCTCCCACCTCCAGACTACGGCCGACCTCCTGCATTCGCTGGGGTTCTCCATCAACGTGCCAAAGTCACATCTGAGTTCCTCCCAGAAGCTCCTCTTCATCGGAGCGGTTCTGGACTCGGCGCAGTTTCGGGTCTATCCTCCCGAACAGCGGGTTTGGGATATTCAGGCTCTGATTCCGATCTTTCAGCCTTTAGTTTCGGTCAGGATGGCCCTACGGCTGCTGAGTCCGATGGCCTCCTGCATCCTGCTGGTACATCACGCCAGGTGGCGGATGCGGGCTCTGCAGTGGGACCTGAAGTTCCTGTGGGCTCGGCATCGGGGCAACCTGTCCCACCACGTCCTGATCTCGGAGGGCACTGCTAGACAGTTGCAGTGGTGGCTCACGGATCGCGATTGGGTCTGCGGCAGATCCCTCTCCCTACCCCAACCGGAGCACGTAATGGTGACGGATGCTTCCCTCCTGGGTTGGGGGGGCCACATTGGAGAGGCGGAGATCTGGTCTCCGGTGGAGTCCTGTCTCCATATCAACCTATTGGAGCTGCGGGCGATCCGGCTTGCACTGAAGGCATTCCTTCCCTCTGTTCGGGGAAGTGTAGTGTTCACGGACAACACCACCACCATGTGGTATTGCAACAAACAGGGCGGGGTGGGGGTCGTGGACCCTTTGTCAGGAGGATCTGCGCCTCTGGATATGGCTGAAAACATCAGGGCATCACCCTGGTGGTTCAACATCTGACGGGCTCTCTGAACGCCAGGGCGGACTAACTCAGCCGCCGGTGCATGATGGATCACGAACGGTCTCTGAACTCGGACGTGGCACAAGGCCTCTTCGGCAATGGGGAGAGCCTTGGTTAGATCTATTCGCCACCGAAGAGAACGCGCAATGTCATCAGTTCTGCGCGTTGGAATTTCCAAGGCGGCACTCGGTCGGAGACGCTTTTCGTCGCGAGTGGAGTTGCTTTCTGTTATGCGCCTTTCCGCCTATACTACTTCTGCCCAGAGTGCTGAAGAAGATCAGGCGCGACCGGGCCCAAGTCATCCTTGTGGCTCCAGATTGGGCACGAAGATACTGGTATCCCGAGCTACTCAGTCTGTCAATTGATCCCCCGATTCGACTGCCTCTTCAGGAGGACCTTCTGTCGCAGCAGCAGGGGACGGTCCTCCACCCGAACCTGTCCAGCCTCAACCTCCATGCGTGGAGATTGAGCAGCGGCAGTTGATGCCATTTGACTTGCCTCCTGAAGTCTGTAATGCCTCAGTGGAACTTGAATCTGGTGTTAACCTATCTAGCTCCTTTTGAGCTGCTTCACAACTGTCCTCTTCGTCTTCTGACTCTCAAGACTGCTTTCCTGGTTGCCATCACCTCTGCCAGAAGAGTGAGTGAGCTCCAGGCTCTTCTAAACCTCCTTTCCTCTCTGTCCATCCGGACAAGGTTGTTCTGAGGACTTGCCCTTGTTTTCTTCCTGAGGAAGTTACTGTCTTTCATATCGGGCAGTCTGTTACCTTGCCCACCTTCTTTCTGCCTCCGCATCCCTCGAAGGAAGAAGAGAGGCTCCACCATCTGGACCCAAAACTTGCGCTCTCCTTCTATCTGGTCCGCACCAAACAGTTCCGGGTGGACGACCAACTCTTCGTTGGCTACGTGGGCGCTAAGAAGGGGAGGGCAGTGCACAAGCGAACCATCTCTCGGTGGGTTGTTTTGTGCATTAAGGCCTGTTATTCCTTGGCTAAGAAGGATCCTCCTGTGGGGCTGAGGGCCCATTTCACTCGGGCCACAGCGGCTACTACTGACTTGGGACGGGGAGTCCCTCTGCAGGACATTTGTCAGGCAGCAACGTGGGCCTCGCTGCACACGTTTGCCAAGCATTACTTCCTGGACAGCCAAGTCCGGAGAGACGGCTTCTTTGGCCGTTCCGTTCTCCAGGACTTCCTTGTGTGATCTTGGTTCGCAGACCCACCACCGGGGTTGATATTGCTGGGGTATCTATTCTAAGGTAAGTAATCTAACTAACGTGTTTCTTTCAGATGAACAAGTTACTTACCTTCGATAACGATATATCTGTAAGAAACATTAGTTAGTTAGATTCCTTACCGCCCCATCCATCCTCCCCGTTCTGCAAACTGATTTCTAGGGTTAAGGTCATCCCTTTCAGGGCCCTAGTTTCATGGCACCCGTGTCGGTTTCTTGCATGTCTCTGCGTTCCTGGCGCGGACAGCTATGTACAGAACTGACATCAGCGCGCAAGGGCGGCGTCCAAGTACTCCGACGGCATCCCGGCGATCACGACGACGGACGCGGAGTCGCAGACGACGCCTACCGATGCGCAAGGGTACTGCTGACGAAAAATCTTTCCGGATCCAGCCTGACACCTGGGGATATTCTAAGGTAAGGAATCTAACTAACTAATGTTTCTTACAGATATATCGTTACCGAAGGTAAGTAACTTGTTCATCTGTCCTGATCATAAGCTGCACAGTCCCCCTCTTCCATGGGGGTGCATTTCCCCTCCAGGTTGGAGGTGGTGGGCTGGGGATCTGATGTTATTAACAGCTATGTGTGTTCTTCTTCACAGTTCCTATGGACATCTTCAGTGCCTAGAATACCACACTCTTCGGATGTGTCTTTTTTACTTTGGGTGTTACCCTCATCTGTGTCTGGTGTGCCTGTGGGACAGCTCCTCTGATTAAGGTCGCCCCAGGTGCTGCGTCCTGCGCTTCTATCTTCAGTGGGTGCATTCTCCCCTTGGCCTTCCAACTCACTTGTTGGGCAGTCCCATAATCTGCTTAGCACGCCACTTTGTGGTCTCCATAGCTGTCTGCTATGTGCATGCTATCGTTGTGTTGCGCCTCGGTGTACTTCAGCGTAATGCTCTCCGCCCCTGTCGTCTTCATGTGACTAAGGGTGCATTTGGCGTGTATTCTTTTCTTGCATATCCTTCTCAGACGTTGCTCAGTTCCTTCTTGCCTCCTGGATGCTGCTTGTCCGGCCTTCCTTGCAAAGGCTCCCCTGTTGGGCTCTGGTTATGTCCATATTGCCCTCTAGCTTTCGTTGGTGCCAAATTGGTGCACCATTAAGCTATGGGTGTAGTTCCTCGTTATGTACTCTCTCTAAAGTTCTGGGATATGGCTTACTGCCGTTTCTACATCTGAGGCTCACACGGGTATGGTCTCGCGCCATTCTGGCAGTCTTGTAATACCTTGCCTCCCATTGTCTTTTGCTGTCTGAGCTGCTTGGGTTGCTCAATAGCTGACTCCACAGCTTTCCCCTTAGTCCGTCCTTTTGTGGCCGGCTTAGTGCTTTCGGGCACTTTATATTTTTTCTGTCGCAGACCCACCTCCCCCTTGGGGTATGGCTATGGTATCTATTCTAAGTTAAGGAATCTGCGGCTAGATGTCTCTATCTGACGTACGAGTTACTTACCTTCGGTAACGATGTATCTGGTAGAGACGTTGTCTAGCCACAGATTCCTTAACGCCCACCCATCCTCCCCATTCTGCGAGGACCTTGCCAGGTCGGTTTCTCCGCTTTGCCTCCTTTCAGTTGGCACATGTCTTCATTCAAGGTGTTCAATTTAATACAGCCCTTTTATGATTTACAATATGCAGCCACCTTCCTCCAGGTGGCTTCTCTACCTGTAGAGCGGTGCTTTTTGCTACACCTTCACCGGGAGATTCTTCTTTCTTTTCTCTACATTCTTCCACACTGGTCCTTCCAGTGTGAGATCTTCTCCTATCGCTTTCCTTCCCTCCTGCCTCCTCTTTCTACTTGGTGATCTTGTCTCCTGTTTAGTCGTCCTTTTGGGATCTGCTGGACTGTGTTTCAGCTTTCCATTACTATAGGGGAAGTGCCATTCTTGTAATGCCTTCTCTCAGTAGATTGTTGTTCTTCCTGTGCTCCGTCCTTTTTGGCCGACATAGTTCTACGATGTGACAACAGTCTGTCTGTCTGTTGGGATCTTCTTCCCTTGTTACTCAGGCTCTGGGGAGGGTCCACGCTTCGCTTTGCGGGGTTGTCTCTCACAGCGTTGCATGTGCTCTATCCTTTACTTCTAGGTTTGTAAATAGACAGTATCTGATACTGTGCTTTATGATGGTGTTCTGCATCATCCGAGTTTTTCTCCTTCGCACACTGTTCCCATACTTTTACAGTTTTGTTGGTGGCTCTGTGTTGTGCTACGGAAATGCTTCTCCGAAGAAAACTGATGTCAGCGCGCCGGGAGGGACTTGTATGACCTCGCTAACATCACATCCGTGGACGACGTGAGGGCGGGGCGTGTGGCGCCTTTTCCCGGCACGCAGAGGTGCTGCTGCAAAAATAGTTCCAGATCCATTTTGATGCCTGGGGATAATTCTAAGTTAAGGAATCTGCGGCTAGACAACGTCTCTACCAGATACATTGTTACCGAAGGTAAGTAACTCGTACATTACATCATTACTTGTCTCCACAATGAGTTTATTCACAACTAACTGCAACCATGTCCAATGATTGTCTAAAAGGACACGGAATATGCACATAATGTAGAATAGGGACTTAATCCTACTAGAAAGCCTGCACTCCTTATTGATTGAATGTTTCCAAAGTGGATCAAAATCCCGTAAATGAAGCATTCACATTTTTTATGGGATACATTCTTACTTGTATGTTGGTGGTTAACAGCGCAAGATTGCTGATGGAATCCTACAAAAGTCTGCTGCCAGGTATATCCTAGAACTAATAAAAACATTAAGATATGGGGGTAATCAGCAGTGAATGTGTAGACACCCGCCATGAGCTGCAGCTTGTATTGTGCCACCCTAAGAGACCCCTCACCAAACACATTCACTGCCACTGCAGCCTGTGTGTTTTGGTGCCGATGAAAATGAAGTTGATTGCCAGGCCTACCAGCACTACAAGAGGCATAGGTAAGACACTCTTACAGCAGGCCTTACAACCCGAAGGCTGGGTGCGCTCTCTTGTGAGGGCATAACTGCATGAGCAGATATGTCCCTATAGTGTCTAAGTCTATTCTTAGACATTACAAGTGCACAGTGAAGCCATACTGAGCACATGCACTGGAGCTTGTCGATAAGAGTTCCACAGCTCCATGATGTCTTTACTTAGCTCCAAGATTTCTGATGGATACATCTGCCAGTGGATTCCTCACCTTGTGAATATCCCCTGCGCCAGCATTCCACTGAACTTTTTTCCCCAGCTCTCTACGCCGACGTGGACGTCCTAATACTTCGGCTCCGCTCGCGACTACGTATGACGTCACCAGAGCCATAAGAGAGCCACGTCGGCGTGATGACGTCAGTTCCCTTTTTTCCGCGCCGTCGACGCGTAACGGTTTTCCAGCACTCTCCTGCTACTTTGTAGCCTTGTAGTGGGTTATTGTTTCTGGATTCACCATGTCTTCGACGAGGAAGTCAGGTTTCAAACCTTGTAGGGAATGTGGGGGCCACATGTCAATGACTGACCCCCATGAGGATTGTTTGTGGTGCCTTTCGTCAGACCACGACGTGGAGGACTGTTCCAGTTGCAGAAGAATGAATCCCAAGGCCCTGAAGGAGAGAGAGGCGAAACTCTTCATGGCCAAAGCAAAGAAGGAAAGAAGAGGTAGAAAGAAGCAGAAATCGAGGCCGGAGTCGTCGGCTTCACACTCTTCGAAGTCGAAGAAATATCACAAGAAGAGGAAGCATAGCTCTCTGCGCCGGTCCTCGAGGAGTAAGACTTCGAGATCGCCGTCGCCTCGACGTCGAAGTAAGGATGTTGTATCTCCTTCTCCATCTCCTAGGAGGTTTCCAGTGAGGTCGCCTTCGCCGAAGCTGACTCCGGCGCGGTCTCCGGCGCAGTCACCGGTGCCAGTGGGGGGTTCTGCTTCTGACGCTGAACAGGAACAAGAGAGAGAGCTTTCTCCAGGACCAGCTGATCCTGTGGCGCCTGTTGAGGACACTTCGGCTCCGGGTACTCCTCGACCGGATTCAGAATCAATCCCTTATCCGCAGTTCCCGGTGCCGGGTGCAGATTCAACGCATTTCCTTAATGCGATGTATGGGATTTTTCAACGGGCTGCCTTCTCATCCGGCGCACCATCTGGTCCCGTGGGTTCTATGGCATACACCTTGGGAGTGCCGCAGCATTATGCTCAGGCCCCATTTATGCCTTTTTTGCCGATGGCTCCTTCGTGGCAGTTTCCGGCGCCGTCTGGTGATCCATCTCGGCTTCGTCTGGAGCGGCCTTCTTCTGAGCCCTCCTCGACGCCGTTGCCGACTCCTTAGGTTCTGCGCCCGGCGCTGCCGACTCCGGCACCGCTGTCTCCACGTTCGGTTCCTCGGATCCGTTCAAGGAGAGAGGCCCAGAGAGTCTTGGAAGAGGAGCGTTATAGGGAGGAAGTGGAAGAAGGTGAGGTGGATGCATCTTCTGATGACTTTGAAGGCATTCAGGATGCTAATGGTCTTGATACCACTCCGGAGTGGGAGCATTCTTCGACTAGGTCTTCGCCACCACAGGAATTGGCCCCCCATCATTCGGTTATCAAGAAGGCCGCAGAGTTGCTGGACTTGCAGTCACCCTCTGCTGAAAATAAGCCAAACCTCCTAACTGAAGTCCTGCATTCACCAACTTCGAATGTTGAACCCTTGTTGCCTTTTAATGAGGCTATCTTAGAGCCTGTAATGGATGTTTGGCGTAATCCACTCTCTTCGCCTGCAGTCTCCAGACAAGTGGCAAGGAGGTATAGGGTGGCTCCGGGAGATCCAAGCTTTATTTCTTCCCACCCTTCTCCAGAAATCCTTGTGGTGCAAGCTTCATGTTCGAAGCATTCTTCAGGCGCCTTCCCTCAGACTCCTACAGATAGGGATTCTAAAAAGACTGATCAAGCAGCCAGAAAGGTCTTTTCTTCAGGGAGCATGGCGCTTAAATCTACTAATGCCACTTGTTTACTAGGGCGCTACGTTCATGCACTGATGGACTCTATGAAATTATTAGCCCCTAAGCTGCCAGAAGGAGAGAGAGCTTCTTTTATGGAGGTGGTCACTGACACTCAGGCTGCTGCAAGGCAGGTAATTCAGTCAGGACTAGACACGGCTGTTTCTGTGGTAAGGATAAAGGGGTCTTCGATAGCCACTAGGAGGCAAGCGTGGCTTCGTTCTTCTGGCTTCTCTACTGATGTTCAAGCCACTTTGATATACATGCCTTTTGATGGAGAAAAACTTTTTGGCGAGAAGGCTGATTCTGCAAAGATTTAAAGATAGCAGGGTTACGGCGAAATCTTTGGGACTACAGACTCCTGCTAAGGGATTTGGTCTTAGGAAAATGTCGGAGTGATGGTCGGAAACAGAAGCGAGGAGGCCGTTTAGGGTGAATATTGCAAGGCTTTTCTTGCTTGGGACTAACAACTCGCAGTGATGGAAAGGACGTGGTTTTAGACAGATTGAACAAAGTCCATGACAAAACGTTCTGGTTTTGAGATAATATGAAGAATTCGCTGGTGCGGTCTCTCCGGGGTCTGGTACAGGTAGGTCGTCAGGTGGTCGATGAAATCCCTGGTACTTCTTGTTAAGGGGGGTTCCCCGGAGTATGCTCAAACAAAACAAAAAAAACAACGGTCACTGACCACGTCCTGTCTGTATCGTTATTAAAGCCATCACCACACCGCGTGCGATATAATTAAAGATACGTGAGAGGGTTTGTTCTGTGAGGGCTAGGACAAAAAAACAAAACCCAGGAGTAGGAGATAAATATCTGATAGTTTTGTGTGCTCTATCTCTGTTTTGGCTGGAGGTCTTTTTAGGTTAATCACAAGGCAATTGCGAGAAGGTGAGGGACAGGAAAAAAACACAGAAGGAAAGGAAACAACAGAGAGAAAGGTTTTCCTCCATTTCTCCCGTGTCACCCAACCCGCCCCCCCCCCTTCTCCGCGGTTACTCCCGTAGCTCCCCACACGTACCGCGGTCTGCTACAACTCTCCTGAGTTGTGGCGGCTCGTGCGCATCCTCTGGGCTCCACCACTCCTCGCTCCAGGTGTCGGGACCTTCCGGGTCTTCGGGTGGATTCTTCTCGTCGGCATCCTTGGTTCCTCCGGCGTCTGCTCCCGTCTCCGGCTTCCTTTCAGCGAACCCCCCAGTGGAACCTTCTTCCGTGTTTTTCTGCTGCTCGTGACCTTCTTGGCGGCTCTCCCATTGGTTGGGCTGCCGAGTCCCGCGGCTTCCGGGAGAAACGCCTTCCGGGTCACGTCTGGAATGCTGTGGGGCGGGGAAAAGAGGCTTTGTTATCGGGCACCAAGTTGCCTCGGTTTCATCGCCCCATCACAGGGACGGTAAGGAATCCAACCGGGCATATTAACATCGCGTTCACCCTTGTACTCCTGCTCCTTCTCACATTCCCCTACCCTTTCTTTCTTGTTTACAAGAAAAGGATCCTGAGAGTATCTAGACAAAAAGTCGACATTGACTTGCTCTTTCCCTTTTCTGTGGTGGACCGTATACTGGTAGGGTTGGAGAGCCAGGAACCACCTTAGGATTCTGGGATTATGTCCTTTACGCCGTAAAAACCATTCAAGAGGGGCATGATCGGTGTAAAGAAGGAACTGTCTACCATCCAGATAATAGCGGAGTGCCTCTACTGCCCACTTGATGGCGAGGGCTTCTTTTTCGATTACCGCATACCGGGTCTCTCTGGGATATAGTTTGCGGCTAATAAAGAGAATGGGGCGCTCTTGTTCTTGGTCATCTCTTTGGGACGATACTGCCCCAATACCATTGTTTGCAATATAAAAGGCTTTTTATAGTCGGGTTTTAGAAGGAGGGGTTGGGACGTGATGATCTGTTTTAGTTGTTGGAACGACTTCTCTTCTGAGGGAGAGGGGTTTTTCAGGTGTTTTTCCATTGGTATGGCTTTTGTTAACAGGTCTGTTAAAGGACTGGCGATTTGGGAAAAGTGGGGAATAAATCTTCTGTAATAGCCGAGAAGACCTAGGAACGCTCTTAGGTCTTTCTTAGTCTTAGGGAAGGGGACCTGAGAGATGGCTTTTGCTTTCTCCTCCTGTGGTCTTATGCAACCCTCTCCTAGGAGGAAGCCCAAGTATGGATCTAGCGGCTAACCTGCTTTTGGTCAGATTGATGGTCAGGCCACCAATTCCCAGAGTCTGAACTACGGCTACTAGGTGTTGGAGATGTTCTTCCCACGAGTTGCTATAGATGATTATATCGTCTAGGTAGGCTGCTGCATATTGGTTATGATTCTGAAGCATGGTATTCATAAGCCTCTGAAAAGTGGCCGGGGCTCCATGTAACCCGAAGGACAACACCTTAAAGTGGTATAATCCCGTAGGGGTACGGAAGGCCGTTTTTTCCCTGTCCTGAGTTTTCAAGGGCACCTGCCAATATCCCTTACAAAGATCCAGGGTGATGATGTATTGGGCCTTCCAGAGCTTTTCTATCATCTCATCGACTCTAGGGAGAGGGTAGGCATCAAATTGTGACACTTTGTTTACCTCCCTAAAGTCGATACAAAAGCGAATAGACCCATCGGGTTTAGGTACGAGAACTATGGGAGAGCTCCATTCGCTTTTGGAGGGTTCAATAACGTCCAATTTTAACATTTGCAGTACTTCTTGTTCTTTTGCCTCTCTTCTAGCTTCTGGGATTCTGTATGGACGTAGGCGAACCGTTTTCCCGGGTATAGTGTGGATTTCGTGTTCTACTAAGTTGGTCCTGCCTGAGACTAAGGAGAACACCTTTTTTACAGGCCGTAATGCTTCTCTTAGCTCTTGTTCTAGACCTTCGGCCAGATCTGCATCTATACTTTGTTCAACAAAGGGGAAAGAGGGTTCGGTGAGCAATACCGGCGTAGGTCCCTCCCATTTTTTAAAAAGATTGATATGGTAGATTTGAGTGGCACTACCTGAAGGGTCCATTTCCAACTTATACGTGACGGGTGTTACCTTATCCACTATTTTAAAGGGTCCTTGCCACTGGCTTAACAGTTTGTGTTCTGACGTGGGGTGTAATAGAAGTATTTGGTCTCCCACCTGGAGAGTTCGGTCTTTGGTGGCTTTATTGTATTGTTTCTTTTGGGCGTCTTGGGCTTGCTCCAAATTGGTTCGTACAATTTCTCGTATTTGGCCCAAATGGGTTTTCAGGCTTGTTACATTCTCTAGGAGAGGTTTAGACGTATCAGCCTCCACATCCCATTCTTCTCGGGCCATATCTAGGAGGGTACGTGGGGGCCTACCATACAATAATTCGAAGGGAGAATAGCCTAGGCTCTTGTGCTGCCTACAGCGTATGGCAAACAAGGCTAAAGGAAGCATGTCCTCCCATTTACGGGCTTCCAAATTTAGCAGTTTTCTGAGGGTGGTCTTCAGGGTTGCGTTGTAGCGTTCAACTAGTCCGTCTGAGGGTGGTAGGCAGCAGTACGGATCTGTTTAATATTCAACTGTTGACACACCTGCTTCATTAGTTTAGAGGTAAAAGGGGTACCCTGGTCGGTGATTATTTCTTTAGGAAATCCGACACGTGAAAAAATAGTGATCATAGCTTTGGCTATCTCTTTCGTATTGGGTTGTCTAAGGGCTATGGCTTCAGGGAATCTGGTAGCGTAATCGACTAGTACTAACACATAGCGATAACCACTACGTGATGGTAAAAGGGGTCCTATGAGGTCCATACCGACCCGGGAAAAGGGTACATCAATAACGGGCAAAGGTTTTAGGGGGACTCGAGGTGGCACATAACGGCTAGTGTTCTGGCAGGTTGCACATTCACGACAAAACTTCTTTACCTGTTGATATATACCTGGCCAATAGAATCTCTCTAGAATAGCCTTCTCTGTTTTGTCTGCCCCAAAATGCCCACCCAATAGATGACTGTGGGCCAAGTATAAGACTTTCTCCCGGTAGGGAAGAGGTACTAATAGCTGAATGGGCATGGATCTTCCCCCTTTTCGTGAAGAATTGGAGACCTACTTGTTGGGGGTCTTCTTGTTCTGCTGCTTGTCTCCTAGCTTCCTTTACGGTGTTGTCTTTTCTCTGGGCTGTGTGAAAATTCTGGTCGTGGTCCCATAGAGGGACGGTTGCCTGGGTTAATAGGGCAGGTTTTCCCCTTCTTTTCTCTTTTCTTCTTTGTTTCCTAGTCTTCCTATCCTTCCCTTGTTCCCACCCAGGGTCCCCGTTTATGGTTAGTTCTTTTTGGAAAGGAGACGTGTTACCTTCTGTTTGACAATACAGTGTTCTTACATACCCAATCTCCATAGGCTGTTCTCTTTGTGGGCACACGCGAGCTATATGTCCAAAGGCACCACAGTGGTAATACTGTGGTGCCAAAGGAGGGGGAGGGCGAGATACAGATGGTACAGGGTTGGGCATTACTGTTACTGTCTCGAGTTTTCGGGGGGGAATGGATTGGCTTGGGGTTCCTTATTGAGTGACTGCCTGGTTGTTTCCATGTACTTTCTTCCTTGCCCTTCTGTAACTCTTGGGCCCGAAAATAAGCGGCTGCCACCTCTACCGCTTTCTCTAGAGTTAAGTCTGTATGTTGGCGTACCCACCTTTGAATGGGTGGGTGCAAGGAGCTGAGGAATTGTTCTAGATAGATTTTTTCTAGTATGGCCTCCTTTGTGGATGTTAAGGGCTTTAACCATCGGTCAGCAGTGTCTTTTATACAATAACACAGAGCTCTAGGATTTTCCTGCAGCCCTTCTCGTATTTGGCGGAGCCGCATTCGATAGGTCTCATCGTCAATGCCCATTCGTTCCAATATGTATTTCTTTATATCCTGATAAGGAGTATTGCCCAAGGGGTTGGCGGCCTGATAGGCAGCTTGGAGATCACCAGAACGCAGGGGTCCCAAATATTGTTCCCACCTCTCTTCCGGCCAAAGGGCGGCATGAGCGAGTCACTCGAAATTTGATAGAAAAAAATCGGGGTCCTCCCCTGTAACGTATTTCTGCACTACAACCGAGGGAGGGGCGGTATAACCCCTGGGTTGCCCCAGGGTCTCTGCCAGTTTACCTATGGTGGATTCCTGAGTTTGGCTTTGTCCTGCCAGGGTTTTGTGCAAGGCTTCTCTCTCACTTTCGGCAGTTTCTAGGAACCTGGCCATGATTTTCTCGAGTCTGTCCTCTCCTCAGCCATCTTTTTAACTACGGCCTCCATTTCCTCCGATCCCACTTCTGACACCAAATGTCGGAGTGAGGGTCAGAAACAGAAGCGAGGAGGCCGTATTGGGTGAATATTGCAAGGCTTTTATTGCTTGGGACTAACAACTCGCAGTGATGGAAAGGACGTGGTTTTAGACAGATTGAACAAAGTCCATGACTAAAACGTTCTGGTTTTGAGATAATATGAAGAATTCGCTGGTGCGGTCTCCCCGGGGTCTGGTTCAGGTAGGTCGTCAGGGGGTCGATGAAATCCCTGGTACTTCTCGTTAAGGGGGGGGGGGGGGGGGGATCCCCGGAGTATGCTCAAACAAAACAAAAAAAAGAACGATCACTGACCGCGTCCTGTCTGTATCGCGTGCGATATAATTAAAAATACGTGAGGGGGTTTGTTCTGTGAGGGCTAGGACAAAAAAACAAAACCCAGTAGTAGGAGATAAAGATCTGATAGTTTCGTGTGCTCTATCTCTGTTTTGGCTGGAGGTCTTTTAGGTTAATCACAAGGCAATTGCGAGAAGGTGAGGGACAGGAAAAAAAACAGAAGGAAAGGAAACAACCGAGAGAAAGGTTTTCCTCTATTTCTCCCGTGTCACCCAACCCGCTCCCCCCCCCTTCTCCGCGGTTACTCCCGTGGCTCCCCACACGTACCGCGGTCTGCCACAACTCTCCTGAGTTGTGGCGGCTCGTGCGCGTCCTCCGGGCTCCACCACTCCTCGCTCCAAGTGTCGGGACCTTCCGGGTCTTCGGGTGGATTCTTCTCGTCGGCGTCCTTGGTTCCTCCGGCGTCTGCTCCCGTCTCCGGCTTCCTTTCAGCGAACGCCCCAGTGGAACCTTCTTCCGGGTTTTTCTGCTGCTCGTGACCTTCTTGGCGGCTCTCCCATTGGTTGGGCTGCCGAGTCCCGCCGCTTCCGGGAGAAACGCCTTCCTGGTCGCGTCTGGAATGCTGTGGGGCAGGGAAAAGAGGCTTTGTTATCGGGCACCAAGTCGCCTCGGTTTCATCGCCCCCATCACAGGGACGGTAAGGAATCCAACCGGGCATATTAACATTGCGTTGTTCACCCTTATACTCCTGCTCCTTCTCACAGAAATTTAGAGGCTTTGGGAGATCCTCATTTCGTTCCTTCCGGCAACCTCAGCAGCAACAGCAGCAGCAGAATCCCCTCTATTGATCGTATAGAAGAAGGCAAAGGGGACGGAGAGGTTCTGGCCGCAACCCATCTTCATCTTCAGCCTCCTCTCCTCCCAATGAAGCTTCAGGGAAGCAGCCCTAGATCCCCCATCCTAGATCATGTGAGACCTGTGGGGGGGTCGGGTGTCCCACTTTCTGCGAGGTTGGAAATCTGTTACAACCGACCTTTGGGTTTTAAACCTCATGGAGACTGGGTACGCCCTTCCCTTTCGGGAGTTTCCTCCCCCTTACCCTCCTTGCCAGGATTTTTGCTCAGAAGACCATCTGCTTCTTCTGCAGAAGGAGGTTTTTACTTTGTTACAAAAAGGTGCGCTAGAAGTGGTTCCGGAGCAGGAAAGTGGTCAGGGATGCTACTCCCGGTATTTCCTGATTCCTAAGAAGGACGGCAGATTGCGTCCAATCCTGCACCTCAGGGTCTTGAATTTTTACCTGAAACAGGAGAAATTCAAGATGCTGACCCTTGCGCAGGTTCTTCAAGCGTTGCAGCAAGGAGACTGGATGGTGTCGATCGACTTGCAGGATGCGTATTTCCACATCCCAATCCTGAAGTCGCACAGAAGGTATCTCCGTTTTACGGTTGGGTCGCAACACTACCAGTTTGCGGTCCTCCCGTTTGGTCTTACTACCGCACCTCGAGTCTTCACGAAGGTGATGGCAGTGGTGGCTGCTCATCTCAGGTGGTCGGGTATTCCAGTTTTTCCATACCTGGACGACTGGCTTCTGAAAGCGAAGTCCCCAGAGATGGTGCAGAATCATCTGCAGGTAACATCTCAGCTGTTATTTGACTTGGGTTTTTCAATCAATGTGCCCAAATCTCACCTGGTGCCCTCGCAACGCAACCTGTTCATAGGGGCGGTACTGGACACTACTGTGTGTCGAGCATTTCCTCCTCCTCAAAGAATTCTCGACATTCAGGAGATGATCCCTTTATTCCAAAATGGAGCAGTTGTTCCAGTTCTGAAGGTCCTTCGTCTGCTCGGTCTGTTCGCCTCTTGCATTCTGTTGGTCAACCATGCACACTGGCACATGAGGGCGCTCCAGTGGTGCCTCCGCAGGCAGTTGTATCAGCACAAAGGAGATCTCAGGGAGTCGATCAGGATCTCCAGAGAAGCTGCAGCGGATCTATCTTGGTGGAGCGTGGTGGGCAATCTGTATCAAGGAAAGCCCTTCCATCTGCCTCCATCGTTGGCCACGGTGGTAACGGATGCCTCCACCCTGGGGTGGGGTGCTCATCTGGGGGATCTGGAGATCAAGGGTCTTTGGTCTCCAGAGGAAAGGTTGCTTCACATCAACCTTCTGGAATTGCGGGCGATTCGTTTGGCGCTCAAGGCCTTCCTCCCTTCCCTTCGCGGCCAGTCGGTTCAAGTCCTGACGGACAATACTACCGCGATGTGGTATGTCAACAAGCAGGGAGGAGTAGGGTCGTTTAGTCTCTGCAGGGAGGCGTTACGGCTTTGGTCCTGGGTTCAGGATCATCGTATTTGCTTGATGGCAAATCATCTGGCCGGGGTGCTGAACGTTCGTGCGGACAGTCTCAGTCGGCAGTTCTCCGCCGACCACGAGTGGAGGCTTCATCCGGAAGTGGTTCGTCACTTCTTTCGGATGTGGGGAACTCCTCGGATGGACCTATTTGCCACCCGCGAGAACGCGCATTGCCCATCATTCTGCAGTCTCCAGTTTCCGATGCAGGGGGCGTTGGGGGACGCGTTTCAGTTGAGTTGGGGCTCACAACTCCTTTACGAGTTTCCTCCCATACCTTTGATTCCTCGGGTTCTGAGGGAGATTCGCCAAGACCGGGCCCAAGTTATTTTGGTCGCCCCGGATTAGCCAAGGAGGGTGTGGTACACAGATCTTCTCCACCTCTCCTCGTGCCCTCCGCACAGTCTCCCTCTGAGGGCAGACCTCCTCTTGCAGTCGGAGGGGCAGGTTCTACACCCCCACCTCCAGAGCTTACACCTTCATGCCTGGAGATTGAACGGGGCAACCTTCTCTCTCCCGCCAGATGTGGTGGATGTTATTTTATTGGCCAGGCGACACTCCACCAAGTCCATTTACTCATATAGGTGGTCTAAGTTTGTTAAATGGTGTGGAGAGAGATCCGTTGACCCTTTAAAAGCCCATCTTTCCAATGTGCTTCAGTTTGCTCTTACCTTGGCTCAACAGGGCTGTGCTGTGGCACAGTTAAGGGCTATCTATCGGCCTTATCGGCTTTTCTTTGTCTTCCAGATCAGCCGTCTTTATTTAAATCTCCTATTGTATTAAGATTTATCAAAGGCCTTACTAATAGGTTCCCACCTACTCTTGTAATGCCACAGTGGGACCTTAATCTTGTCTTAACTTTCTTGATGGGGTCCACTTTTGAGCCCCTTCATAGTTGCCCTTTGAGGCTGTGTTCTTTTAAGACGGTCTTTCTTGTAGCCATAACCTCGGCAAGGAGGGAGAATGAGCTTCAAGCTCTTAGTTCAAAACCCCCGTTTTTATCCTTGCATGCTGAAAGGATGGTACTCAGGACCAGGGCTGCTTTCCTACCTAAGGTAGTTACTCCCTTTCATCTGGGGCAGTCTATTACTCTTCCCTGTTTTTTTATCCACCTCCTCATCCCTCCAAGGAGTAGGAAAGACTTCATCGTCTGGACCCAAAAAGAGATGTGAGCTTTAACTTGGACAGAACGAAAGACTTTCGTTTAGACGATCGGCTCTTCGTGAGCTATGTTGGACATTCTAAAGGAAAAGTTGTGCACAAGCGCACTCTGTCCAGATGGATCATCCTGGCCATCAAGATCTGCTACGCCCTTGCTGGTAAGGTTTCTCCCGAGGGTATTAGAGCTCATTCAACTAGAGCTAAGTCTTCTACCTCTGCTTTGGCTAGGGGTGTTCCTGTGGCAGACATTGTAAAGCCGCGACTTGGGCCTCCCTCCATACTTTCGCAAAGCATTATTGCTTAGACTCTGAGATGAGGAGGGAGGGCCACTTTGCGCACTCTGTCTTGCAAGATTTTTTGGTATAGGAAGGTGGACACCCTCCTCCGGGAGTGGGACTGCTGTGGGAATCTATTCACAAGGTGAGGAATCTTCTGGCAAATGTATCCATCAGAAGAACAAGTTACTTACCTTCGGTAACGCTTTTTCTGGTGGATACAGTATCTGCCTGTGGATTCCTCACTGGTCCACCCGCCTCCCCGTTGTCCACCTTTGTATACCTTTAAAGATGTCTTGCTTGAGATGTTGTTATACTTTGTAGCTTCTTTCTTTCTGGTACATTGGTAGGAAATGCTTGTTTTCTTTAGCTTTCCTTTTGTATATGTACTATGTATATTTGATTGAATGTTGTATACTATGTATACTTTGAATCTGTCGTTGGTCCACCTGTTCGCCTTGGAGGCACGGAAAAAATGGGTGGAACTGACGTCATCACGCCGACGTGGCTCTCTTATGGCTCCGGTGACGTCATACGGAGTCACGAGCGGAGCCGAAGTATTATGACGTCCACGTCGGCGTAGAGAGCTGGGGAAAAAAGTTCTGTGGAATGCTGGCTCAGGGGATATTCACAAGGTGAGCAATCCACAGGCAGATACTGTATCCACCAGAAAAAGCGTTACCGAAGGTAAGTAACTTGTTCGTTTGGTACCAAATAAATCCATTCAGAGGGCACCTCAAAGGTGCCCCCTGAAATCTTACCAAACCACTAGTGTGTACCAATCCTATACATGTTTCTCACCCCCTGAGGGTGGAGCTGTAGGAGAGTAGGGTCTGCAATCCTATGATCACCCCAGATATTTGCTTTTTGCTTCATTGGTTTACGACTTTCCCTGGCTGTGGGCCTGCTAATCAGACCCACAGCCTAGCTGTTCTCTCTCTAAAATTGACGCACATGTACCTTAGGTGCATTTACCAATTGGAACTGGGCCGCCTTATCAGTCCCTGTACCAGCATACCTTAGGTATCCAGGGCATAGGTGTACCCAGGGCCTACCAGGGGCTGCAGCATGTATTATGCCACCCCTGGATGGCCACCCAAATCTGACACAACTGGCTGCACGACGGCTGGGGCAAGGTGGTGTAATCACCCTTTGCTTTAGGTATAGTATTCCTATATCTAACCCTAAAATGGACACATGTATTCCTATCAGTCACTCCTATGGCAGGCCTTATCAATCCTGAAGGCAGAGTGCTTGGAATCATGTGAGATGGTGCTGGTATGAGCTGAGCCCGTCTGCAGCTTGCGGAACCAAGTCCTAATAGCTGTTCCAGGATAACGCGTACCATATACTCTTAAAGTGCATTATAATCCTCGCGGTTATTTGCTAACTTTGGTCTCGCATTATCCAAACATGTCGAGTAAGGTGTCATACGAATTGGAATACTAACCCCTCGCCAATTCTGGCGACGGGGTTAGCATTCCACCCTTCTAGAGGGACACGACATGTATGTAACTGTGAACCCCGGTTAAAGTTGACTCGAGCCTCAGCATCACAAAATGGATGCTGCCACCACAAACACAAGTCTGACCTCCTGCTGCTGGGAGTCCTTCCAGCGAGGAGAGCTTGGACAAAGGGTTTCCTGTCAGGGGCGGTGCCAGCACCATCCCAGACAGGGTTTTGTGTATCCCAGGTAGGCAGGGCTGAGAGGAAGGGGACTGCAAGTGGCACCCCGGTGCTCACTGTGCATAGGCCGGCTCAAACCAGTTCCAGGGGCACCCCAGCCCCTGAGCTGGGGAGAGACCGGACAAAGGAGAGGGGTGTAACCACCCCCCCCCCCCCGGTCCCACCCATAGGCAGGACCTAGTCACGAGCCAGCCCCTTTTCTTAGGATAAAGGTAGGAGCGGGACCCCTTCCCAAATTGGATAATTCTGAATCTTGAACTACTTTCCACGAAAGGAACTCTTGACTTTTGCTGAAGACTCTCCCTTGTGGCTAAGGAGTAGCCACCCTGCACCAGCAGGCACCACCTAAGCGCTTGCGGTTTGCTGCACGTCCATCCTCCGGATCCAGACTGACCAGCTCGACGAGACCCGGATTCCCTGCCATCTCTGACCTCTACCTGCATCATCAGCCCAGCTGAGGTTCGTGGGTGTGACGAGACCTGAGGGACCGGCCATCTTCAGAACCTGCACGACGCTTGCCTAGCACGACCACCGAGGGACCCTCGAGTGAGTGCTCCTGGGGTTTGAGAAGCCCTAACCCTGAGCAGCTCAAGCACCGAAGTCCAGCCTCCCAGCATCCCCGAGATCTGCGTGGGGGCCCTTCTGCTCTTTGCCGCTCACCGCGTTGTCCGGTCACTTGCCCGTTGGCTAGTGGCCCTCCTAACGACGCACCACGACATTTTCGCCGCTGGTCTGGTTGCTCCAGACTGGCCTTGGCTCCCCTCCAACAGAGGAGCGCCCCGGACCCTCCTGGTCCACTCCAGACGCCATCTTGACTCCACCGCGTGGGCTTGCATTTGCCAAGGGTTGTTGCCCCAATCCTGGGTCCAGCATCGCCGACAGCAGACACCTTCGTGGGACAGCTCGCCCCTTCTGCCTGGTCGCCGACAACGCCTCCTGCACCGAGGGACAGCAGAGTCCAGCGTCACCCACTCACCTGATCGAGGTGACTACCTCCGGTGCCATCCTGGTGCCAACCCAATCACTGGCTAGTGATTGAGAACTGAGTCCCCTCTGCTTTCAGGTCATCTCCATCACCGATCCAGGCTTGGATCCCTCCGAATATCGACACTGGTCGCCTGCCAGCAACTCCTTCTTTCAGGCTCCATAGACCACAACGAGGATTCCCGACGTCTTTTGAACCCTATGCAGCCGCAGCCCCCGGGCTAGGTAAACCGAGCATTCCGGTGCTCCAACGTAGGTTCACTCTCTAAGTGTCCAGATCCTTTTTCGTTTTTAGTCTAGCTGGTCGGATTCGTCCGGAAACAGTAACTTTATAAACGCTAGCATCCATAGACTTCTTCCCGCATCCCGCGTGAGAGTGCACACTCTGCACCCAATCTCCCTATGCCTCCTGCTCCTGACCTTAGAGTCCAGTAGTGTAGTCCTAACGATCCCGAAGCCTCTGGATCTGTTTACTTACCTGCTAGCAATTCGCATTCCACTTTAAGTGTATATGGTTTTTCGTGCCCCTCGGGCATTTGTGTAAATTGTGCAACTTGAAGTATTTTCATAAGAGTTTTGTATTGTGCTTAGCTCCCTGACTCATAAAGAGCCAGGGTAGTCTTGTAATAAATAAATATCCTTTATTTTCATAACAACTTGTGTGGTGTCCTTTCACTTGGTGTTCAAGGGATAAATGTGGTGGTAAAACAGCTGGCTTAACACGCCCTCTAGAGTTTAGCCCAAAGACTGCTCTTGTCCATGCTACTAGGATAGCTGGTCTATAAGGTTGACTTACAACCAATCATCAATAAGGGTCGTTTGGTATGATACACAGTGATCACTAGAATAGTGAGCACTATATATCAGGCAAACTTCTCACAGGAGCCTTTTGCCCTTGTGGGTCAGAAATAAAGCCTGCTCTGGGTGGAAGTGCTTCACACCCACCCTCAAGCAGGAACAGCATTGAAGGGCGTTGACCCTCAAAGGCTTCCGTTCCTTTGTTATGTTGACCAGGGCCTCTCCAGCTAGAGGAGATGCCCACCCTTCAGACCTAGACCTACTTTTGGCTGCAAGGTCAGTGGGAAAATTAGTAAGCAGGAGAGATGTGTCCCCTCTCAGCTAGGACCACCCCTAAGGTGTCCTGAGCTGAAGAAATCACCTCGTTTGAAAAACCTCTATATTGCTTTGGAGGATTTTAGCCATAGGGTTAGGAATATGCCCCCTCCCAGAGGGAGTGGGCATACGAAGGGTGTAGTAAACCTAAAAGTAAGTAGTCCATTGGCTACGACCTTCTGACCCTTGTAACACTCCTAAAACTATTTTTTAGTGGCACCCTTGAACCTTAATCCTCAGATTACCAATGACCTACGAAGAATAGAACAAAGAAGAGCCAATCCCTGCACAACAAGGAGCTCCCGCAACTGCCATGGGCCCAGCTCCATCAGCCTGACTGGGAACTTTGCATGACTTGTCCCGCAAACCAGCGACCTCGAAAACCCAGGTAGACTGCCTTCCTTCAACAAGTACTCCTGATCTCCTGTGAACAGCATACCTGTCCAAAAACCAAGTTTAAAGATCAAAGCTCTGCCTGTGGAACTGCAAAGTTGACCACCAATGCACCTGATGCCCACGGCCCAAGTCCAAGAAACTCACTGGTCTAGAAGAAGTACCCAAGCGATCCTGAGCGAAAGTCCCTCGTGGGTTGATCCCTGTCGGACTCGACGTCAGCGCCTGCAGCCTCTGCACGAGAACCACCCCCCCCCCCCACCTCATTGGTAAGGTATCTTGTGAAGCCAAAGGACACCCCTGCACCCGGACCCCTGGGCCTTTGGGAGATCTACTGAGTGTCCCAACACTCTAGCACATCCCAACTTACCTGCGCAGCCGTAGGTTTCCATTGATCAACCTTCTGGCCTCAGCCAGCAGCCTTTTTTCAAGTTCAAGGTTTCCCATTGGTTTGCATTCGGATCCCGGCGCTGTGTTAGCACTCTGCACCCAGCCGCCCCTGTGCCACTGGAGGTGTAAGTTTGGTGCTTTTTTATTACCCTCATTGGACCCCATACACCCACATGCACCATCCGGCAGTCCTATAAAAGATCTCCGATAAAGAGACCCTTCGGGGGGACACGTAGGGAATTGCAGCGCCCGCCCTACGAGGAGCAACTGCCCGATGATGAAGCATGACATCCTTTGGGTGTGTGAGGGCACCAGAGGACACAAAGTGGTCTTCCCTTTCACTTGTGGGTCCCTTCACCTGGGCATTCTGTTTCTTTTCTTTATTCCCTTTTTTAACACACGGTGACTTTTTGCACCTCAATGCATAGGTGACTTTTTGCACCCTGCTTTAGGAACAGTGTCCTTTTTGATATTAATGTAAATTTGGTGCTGCCCCGTGCTTACCTTGACCCCCGGAGACTGGGTCCCAAAACCATGCTGCATATCTGCAGGTAATGCCACTTCGATTGCTCCCCTGTTTCCATTGGATAACAATGGCACCATGCCCTGAGTTTAACCTGTGCACCCTGCAGCCCCAGTATTGCTGGTCGTGCACTGAGGTCACTTACCTGAACATTGCCTGGTACTGATATTTCATCCAAAAGCTTCCATCAAATCGTTTTCTTCCCTGCAAATTGCCGATTGTGTTTCATCCCATAGGATAACATTTTATTGATTGAAAAACTGTGTCGACTTCTGGTACTGAAAAACAGTGATATTGCAAAATGTATTTCACTGCAACAAAGTATCTTTGCTTCTATAAAAAAATATATACAAAAAGTAATATTTCTACAAACAATTGGTCTCGGATTTAGTCACTACATGTGTTATCGTTTCTTGCCTGTGTGTGTACACAACAAATGCTTAACTCAACCCTCTGATAAGTCTAACTGCTCGCCCACGCTACCACAAAAGAGAGCATTAGTATTATGTACTGTAGCCTCTGAGGTTCCACTGGACTCTGTGCACTCTGTACCTTACTTTGGTATAGTATACACAGAACCAGTTTCCTACATCCAGCAGAGCAGAAAAATGAAGCAAACCTGGCAGAGTATAAATGTGTAGGGCTAACAATCCAGGCACCTGCAGTACAGACCGGGGTAGGGGGTGCCGATGCACCACGACACTTCAATGGCACAGCCTGGGTATGCTGCTGGGCCTCTAATGTCACATGCCTCTCCATGTGGGCACCACTGGCTGGCTCCTGTGTAGGCACAGCAACTTCAGGGCCCCTCTAGCAGCAGACAGCGCGGTCCCCAGTCATCTCAGGGGACTCTCAGACCCACCTCCTTGCGTTCACCCCGATAAGCTGACACTGTTTCAGGTGTTATGGGGGCACAGTGGTGGCAGGATGTAGCAGTATCTTGCTTTTGAGGCCGAAGCACGCTTTTAGTGCTGCCACTCTGCTATCTTGCTGGCCACGCCCCACCTCTCATGATATGTTAATGTCAGTATTCTGTTTTTTTGGTTGCCATACTCTCACATTCCACGTTATGAGTTTAGTTAATCCAGTTTTTTGTCAATGCTCAGCCGCTGGAATACCAAACCTTACATTTGAGTCATCAGCGATCATAGGGACGCAAGCAAGTATGTGAGCTGTCTAATCATAATAAAGATTTGTCTAAAAGAGTTCCCCAACTAGCATCCCCCATTTGCCTCTCACACCCCCAATGGTTAGTAAAATTCTTGTTACTAAACCATTCCATCCACTACATCACACTTATGTCCTTCAAACAGGGAGAGAGGAAGCGGTCACCCTCCATCCCCAGTCTTTCTATGTTCAGCAATTTTTTAAGACAAATATTCACGTGCCAATATTGACCAGTCTCATTTCAAACAACTTACAAACCACCCATCGGCGCAGATGCCTAATCGAGGCTCCCTCCTGCAGTGAAATAAGCGGTCAGTTCCATATTGTGAATCGTATATCCTCCTAAATGCCTCCTAGACTGGTTCAATGCAAGATGATCGTGGCAACATTAATGTCCCTGTGACCAAAACATTTGGGAGCTTAAGTACCAGTGCAGTAGTTCATGTTTTTTTCATCTAAACTTTGCTCTGTGTCATAGTCCTAATGTCCTTTGCTCTTAGCATCTTTGGCAGCATGCTTGGCAATTTTTGTTGCCTCTGTAGGATTTCTAAAGATGCGCACACGATCCTTGTGCTGTACCTGCAAACTGGCATTATACAGCATTGCGTATTTAATATTTTATGACCTCAGCAACTTGTTTGCATCAGTGAATGCCCTCTTTGCCTCCTGTACTGCCACTCTGAAGTCTGGGGGAAAAGGCTCAATCAGTGCCCTGATCAATTAGTGGACCCTTTTCTCTAGCCAGATACTAGGTCGTGTCCCGGTCCTGGTAGTACAACATCTGAGCAATTAGTGTCTTGGGAAGCGCCCTAGGAGGAAGTCTGCTGGTCCGCAATTGGTGAGCTCTCTTGACCACCAGTATGTCAGAGAAAATCCTCCTTCCAAATAGGTCCGCAGTGAGTTGCTTCACAAACACCACAGGCCTACATATGTTGGTTGAGTGTGGCAGATGCGCTATGCAAATGTAGTTTCTGTGGGATCGCGATTCTAGATTTAGTTATTTGCCACTATTTTGGTCATCTCTTTTCCATCTGTCGCTAAGATTTTAGTTGCTCTGGTGCACTATCTTCAATTTTTGATATGCGGCGCTACACCTCATTCAGTAGGTCACTGTGTTTGTTTATAAGATTGTTCATGAGGTCCATACATGCTGTAAGGTGGTCAATGTTTAAGTCTGTTGTCCTCAAACTTGATTTCATATCCAGTAAAATCACTTTGAGGCCATCCCCTGGGTGATCCATTGAGCCAGCTACATCTAGTGATTTCAGTGGCATCCGGTGATTTCAGTGGTATGCTGGTCTAGAACGCATACTATTGGTGACCTTTTGTTCAAATAGGAGTTTTCCTTGTTTATTGTTTATCTTCACCATACAACAGGCATGGACAGGGCACTGTCAGAGGGCTTTGCACATTTCTGTAGGGGGGGTCAGTTGCTGTTATTAGGTCCCAAAGTGTGCAGCGGTCAGTGCAGCGGGGTCACAGGTGCCTCCGTTGTCAGTCATTCCCCCTGAGGATTCATCAATACTGGATGGTCTTTCTCGCATGCGGTTACTAAGTAGAGGGGAACAGTGCTGCTGTAAGCTTAGAGTGAAGTATAGTGTCATGCAGGTAATATTGGGATAGTGGAACCAGGGTACAAGTATGGCAGGTATATATGTGGCCGGGAGGACTTGCTTCTGGTCTATCTGCTCCCGCACGACCACAGTATCATTTTATGTCCCCATGAGCCCCCTTGATGCCATTATCATGGTGCGCATTTTCTTTGTGGAAACTGAAAACAGTGGTGTGTGTGTGTAGGATTCTTCTGCTGATGTAATGTCCTGCAGTGTCTGTTAGGGAAATGGTACCAGGTTGCGGATATGGCATGAATCCAGGGCCGGGAGGTCTTACTTCGTGTTTAAATGCTCCCGCACCTCTCAGACACCATTTGTGTCCCCGCTGGCACCAACAGTACTACTTGTTGTCCTAGTAGGCGGTAGGGCCTCACAGGGAGATTCCACTGCACCCAGCACCATTCAAGGCTCTCAGTGGGCCCAGCATTTTCCACACCTCCTGCCATGTTATCTTCGGCCCATATGGATCTCCTCCTACCGGCCTCCCAATGTACCAAGCCAGGTTGGATTTGGAAGCCAGTGTCCCAGGCACCGTTGGGAGGCCCCTAGCAGGCTTTGTTCAGAGCAGGGGTGTGTCAACCCCTCCCCCCATGACAGGAACAACTTCAGTAAATAGTGCAAGGCACCATGTTTTATGATGCCTCGAAGCTGAGGAGAGGGAACTCTGCTAATAAGCAGCCATCTTGGATGATGTGTAGCTGCTCCCCCAGACATACAACATAATTGACAGGGAAAGAGAGAGTAGTAGCAAGAAATAGAAGCATAAAGTGTCCGTTATGGGCCAAACAGGTTTCTACAGTATGGTATGTAAATGTGCAGGATGAATGTCGTGTGTCAATTGCGTATCTCCCGATAAATATTCGCAAATTCTTCATAACAGTTTGAGCATCAGCTGAGCCCACAGGAATTTGGAGCATGAATCCACTATCACCAAGATATACTTGTAAGCCCCATCTGATTGTAAGGGGCCACAGTGGTCCATATAAACGCAAGCCAAATGCTTGTCTGAGATCAATAGAGCTGTCAGTGCTGGACGTGATACGGTGGAGCCTTTCATATGCTGGCAGATGTCCCATTTAAGGACAAAGTCCTTGGTCTGTTTTGATAGACCAGACTACCAATAGCGTTGATTTAGTAATGAAACTGTAGCAGTAAACCTTGCATGAGCAGAACCCAGACCTGCATGTGCTGCTAGTATCAGTTCTTCGATTAATGTTCGGTATTACTCTATCTCCCACTCCTAGAATCTTAGCATATGGTATGTTTTGTGCATCTAACTTGTAGGTGTATTTTGGTGGGAAACCTTTTGGCATGGGCTGATCCGTTATGAGTGGCATTAACTGCCATCATAGTTGTTCTAGCTAACCTTGTGCTTGAGCAAGTTATTGCAGCAACGGCAGCAGTACTAGCTATTGCTTAGTGGCTTCATTCTCCATTGAATTCCCTTAAGTGTGAACCCCAACACGTTGATGACTCAATGTATCAATGTATAAATGACATGAGCCGTGGCAGGCCTTCTTTCAGCTTCTCCACGTGTTCCCAAAGCATTTTGTGCTTTACTGTGCAACCTTTAGAATCTCTAAATCCATTCTCGCCCCAATAGTGTAGATTTTAATTGTAAGACTCGACACAGTAAAACGAATCACACACAATAAGTGTGGGGAATTTAGGATCCGTATTTTATAGTGCCAGAGTCAGGACTATCAAGTACTAATGTATTGTTTTAACAGATCCGTGGAATCTGTATGCTCTCCATTTCACTGGTGACCCCACAGAACCCTGTGTAGTATTCCAGCGTAAGACTCGATTGCTTCGAACAATTTGAGTTCTTTGCTACAATTGAAGATAAATCAGTGACTATGAGAGCTACAGGGCTTTTACAGCAGTTATAGGAAGCTTTATGAAATCCGAGCGCCAGACCAGCTCCCTGTCTGTTTAAATTATTTTGCTAAACACTACTGTGTTCATGTTAAGCCCAGAGTTGTTCCTATATTTAGTTAAACAGTGCAGCTAATAATAACTTCCTTTTAGTTTTCCACCTCCTAAGCCGTGCCTATGAGTGATGATCTGACTATTGTGTATGGTAAAGGAGATTATCTTTTTACCAGTAATTTGAGGACCCAAGGCTTTGAAAACTATGGAGAAGACCCCTCGCTTTCCTAAAAGATTCAGTCTTTGGTTACTGAGGGCAGCAACTAAATTGCGATTCATTGGCCAAAGTAATAGGCTTCTGCAAGATGTAGATGTGGAAATATTTGTGCTGTGTGGGGGAGAAGACCAATGTTTGCAAGACTCAGGGGATCTGTAGTAAATGGTGAGTAACCTTTTCTCATTGATTACTGGTAAATGATTCTTCCGATTGTTATGCATCTTATTACTTTTGTTTATTGGATGAACCATTCAGGTAAAAAATATATTTCTCTTTGTAGGTGTTGAGGCCTGGTGTCCTGTGGTTTCTGAGGAACTTGAATGATCCCGATTTTAATCCAGTTCAGGAAATGATCCATCTGCCTATTTATAGACATCTCAGGAGGTTCATTTTATCAGTGGTAAGGGCCCCATTTAGTAAGATGTTTCCAATTTTTTTTATGCAATCTAATTTAAACTGAGGACTTGACCGGTTAATACAAACCAAAAAAAAATGCTTATCGCTTTTGCTGAGCCAAATATTTAATTCAGTACCTGAATGCATTAAGCTGTATTTTTTTATCACATTTCATTGAAGAATTGACTAGCTTTAATCTCACAGGCCTCTTTCGTTGTATCTTAAGGAAGGTAATAGATTTTATCAAGAAAAACCATCTGTTGTCCCAACAGTACATTTGACTGAACATTGAGAGGCATAGGAACACTGTGTACAATAAGAAATGTCTTTGTTTAATATCAGCTGGCTAAGGTTGAAATTAAATTGCTGGCAAAGTATCAACATTTTGGATTTATCTGTCTAAAAACCCTCCTCTCCTAATGATGCAAATGGAAAATAGCAGTAGGGTGATACTGGGTAGTCTGCATCAAATCTGGACAAACTGATCTGTGACTGAAAGCAGTGCTTATAAATTGTGATTAATTCACAGTACACATTAAATCAAAATGTTATTGATAAATGTTTACAAAGGAAAAAGCTAGTGCCTTCCAAACCTCAGTGCCTTATGTTTAATTAAAGTGAAATTCATGGTTATCCACCTAGATTCAGTAAGTGCCCTACTTATGTAATGTTTTTATTCAAAGACTGTGGTCCACAAACTACCAATGAGGACTCTGTTCACATGGGTGAATGATCTTGCTATCTAGATTTTGTATGTTAGACTTAGGATATGAATACATTGATTCACTATTCAAATTACAAATTCTAATTTCTCATTGTGCAGTGAGTTAAAAATTGGGTACATCCAGGCTTGGTCAAGATCAGAGCACGTGGTTTTTGGATACGCCATAATCCATTGTCCTACATTGCAACCCCCTTTTCGCCATCATTCTTGCTCCCACTTTGAATCCTAGCACCAACCATACTCTCTATCCTCTAATCTCAGCAAAGACATCAGTCAATTTCAAAATGTTGTACTTTTTGCAAAAGCTTTAGTCTTAACACGTGATCTGAAACTCCTACTGTAACTGATTCTGCTTTTCTGGAATCCAAAGTTCCACAAATGGTCTCAAGCTCTCCACATTGAGTTGACTGTGTATCTCTTTATCAGAGTCTTTTTCCAGGTGTCCTTAGATGAAACTCACCACTCAAGGGTAGGGGCTCATTTCAAGAGTCTCTGGTGTCTAATGTCCTTCCTTGCAAGTGGGTGCCATGTCCTGGCCATACCACTGGATGCAATCCGGAGGACCTCCTGATGGATCTCGTTTATGGGAATATTCAAGTTCTCTCTCATGCCTCTTGCATCACTGGTGTCAGCAGTCTTTCATTTATTACAGGCCTGGAATTGGTGGCCTTAATTACTTTTGGCCCCAGCTTTCATTTCATCCAAGATCAAAGGTTTTGGCACCAATAATTAGAGCTATTCACAAATGCCTGATGGTGATTTTCATTAGCTTGCGCCTCTGATGTTAGTAACTTCTATCTGATAGAGACATCTAGCTGCAGATTCCTTACCTTGGCAGTTCTCCTCAGGCGCCAGACTGTACCCGGAAAACGTTCTCAGCAATACCTCTGCACGCCGGTAGAGGGGGGTCGTGTGACTCTGTACTGATGTTGCCTCACGACATAACGTCAACCGCTGATGTGCTGACATCAGTTTCTTCTTTTTCGGTGCTACAACGCAAATCCGTTGAAGCATACCTCCAAGCCATTTTTGGCCTCTTCTTCAACTTCTCATCGAGAACAGTGTTCCATCCATGCCTTCTGTCTTTAAGTCCTGTGGGTCGTGCACTCAGCAGATGTCTGCCACGTACCCACATTCTGTGCGTATGTGGTGCTTGTCCAGCCACTTGCCATTTGCCTTCAAGGGGACTCCAGGTCCCAGGACTTTGTGCTCTCCCTGGAGGGAGGAGCGTGCTGCTGCTGTGGTGCGCTGAAAAGCACCGGTCTTCTACCGCGGCGCAGGAAGCGCTAGTCCAGCCACTTGCCATTTGCCTTCAAGGGAACTCCAGGTCCCAGGACTTCGTGCTCTCCGTGGAGGGAGGAGCGTGCTGCTGCTGTGGTGCGCTGAAAAGCGCCGGTCTTCTCCGGCGACGCGGGAAGCGCTCGTCCAGCCACTTGCCATTTGCCTTCAAGGGGACTCCAGGTCCCAGGACTTCGTGCTCTCCCTGGAGGGAGGAGCGTGCTGCTGCTGTGATGCGCTGTAAAACGCCGGTCTTCTCCCGTGGCGCTGGAGGCGCTCGTCCAGCCACTTGCCATTTGCTTTCAAGGGGACTCCAGGTCTCAGGACTTCGTGCTCTCCCTGGAGGGAGGAACGTGCTGCTGCTGTGGTGCGCTGAAAAGCGCCGGTCTTCTCCCGTGGTGCGGGCCGTGCCCGGGCAAACCCCGGGCCAAGGGCGGGCCCGTCCTTGCCCGTCACTGACCAGAGGTGGCCGGGACGAGCTATACCCTTTGCATCTGTTACCAGCCTACTAAGTACTCATCAGTAGACTGCATGCCGCCTTACAGTAAGTGACGATCACTGTATAGCCTGGGCGGGATTGAGCTGGTACTTGTGTTCAGTAGTGCTTGAAGTGTTGTGTAGCGGCATCAAGACCTTGCAACTGCTTTGTGCCCCGTGTCCTGTGCTGTGCCAGCAGTTGTTGGGTGAGGTTCCCCTGGGAGCCCTTTTTGAGCAGGTTATGGGGAAGAGGAAGGACCCCCCTACGGGTTTATCCCCGAACACACCCAAGGGCACTATTGATTCCTTCCTAATAAAGGCAGTGGGAGCATTCACTAAAGAAATTG
Source organism: Triturus cristatus (assembly GCF_964204655.1). Taxonomy (NCBI): domain Eukaryota; kingdom Metazoa; phylum Chordata; class Amphibia; order Caudata; family Salamandridae; genus Triturus; species Triturus cristatus. The sequence goes on along the minus strand of NC_140588.1, from coordinate 18,945,330 downwards.
ATAAAGCAGAGAGACGGCTCTCGCTGGGCAAGACTGGTTCACCAGCGCTGACATTAGAAGGGGACCCAGCACTGGTAGCTGGAAACATGGATGGAAATGGAGCAGGAACTACTCTAAGCCAGAGGGTGGAAGGTGAAGAGACCTGCAACGTAAACGAGAGGCCTAGTACCAGTAGCAGTTCGAATACCCAAGCAGTGGTGCAGATCACACAGAACAGGGCTGCACTCTCCACTAGTCGATGTATGAAGCGGAGTGGTCCGCCAGCCCCAAAGAGACAGCGCAAGGTGCAGGGAAAATTAGCGCCCAAGGCGGCGAAGGATAATCTTAAAGACTCGGACTCTAGGGGAACTATGGGATCGGGCAAGGATGTAGAAGAACTTTGGGTGCCTCTCAGGGAAAAAATAGTGTCATTGGTGACTGGCCTCATAAAGGATTTCTTAAGTGAACTATCAAACACGATCACCGACATTAAGGTATCTTTGTCGAACATTGAGAAAGTGTTGCCCTTGGCTGTTGAGCCCAGGCAGGATGATGTGTCTATTCACACCTGCCAACAACAAATAGACTTGAATGTTATGCCACGCTCAGAGATAGGCTCTGAGTCCCAGATCCCGTCAGTGGCCACGGATAAAACGGGACGGGGGGGAACAGGGGGATTTGTTGAGGGTGGGCCAGCTGATCAACACAGCAGGGTTCCGAATGAAAGAAGTGATCAGGGGGTTCTCACCACCGGGAGCAGCGAGCTAGTGGTGCTGCTCAACTAGCCCACAACACACAGAATTTGCCAGTTTTAGACCTCCCACCGGCATGTTGCCTGTACACTGTGGTATTAGTGGGGGTACCAGGACTTGACAGCTCACAGGAAGAGTCTACTCACCAGTTGATAAATAAGGCTACCTACTGGCTAAGAAAACATTTTGGCTTTAATTGCTCAGACCACAGACATGTCCTAATGGCAAGAAGGGTTGCGTGGATTGGCAGGTTCAAGAAAATATTTGAAGGGGATTACGTGATTGTCACACTGAGGTACCCTTCAATGGCCCAGAAGATTTTGTTCTTATCCTCGCAATCATTTATGGCAGACTCCGGGATTAAACCAGTACCACTGGGCTTCTTTTATAAACCCCTACCCAAATCTTTATTCCCCCACGGTGTGGCTACACAGGAAGCGGGTCCGAGTTGGAGAGGGGGTCCATTGCAGCTAAGGAACGCCTTCGCTCCATTGAGGGAACTGAACGACATAGATTGACTTGTAGAGAGAGCGAGTGCGACAAGACTGAAGGGTAATCAGGCAACACATACCAAGGTTCAAGGGGGGAGGGATGTGGCTGATGACGATGGGGGACTTACTGACACCCATGTTGAAGGATATAGGGACCTTAGGGAATGCAGGTCTCCCAGCATAGATGGGGATAAGTGCGATGCCTCATGCCACCAGGTGAGGCGAAATCGGGATGGCTTAAAACTTATCTCGTGGAACGTGGCAGGTTTGGCAAGTAAGTTTCAGGACGAACAGTGGCTCCATTATATTAGAAAGTTTGACGTAATTGCCATCCAGGAAATTAGGGAACCAGTAAATACCTTCTTTTTAGAAGGGTACAAAACTTTTTTTTGCCCAGGAAGAAGGTCTGGTGCAGGGAGAGCCAGCGAGGGTCTGATAATGTTTGTAGATATAAAGATACAGGGGAGGTGGAATTTGATCCCAAGGGAGTCGGCAGTAGTACAGGGTCTAACATTTGTGAGCAAGAACTACAGTTTGGCATTTATTAATTATTATAATGCTCAGCCAAACTTGCAAGGCTCAAAACCCTTTGAGGAACTAAGCCTTTGCTTAGGGAAACTACATGCAGAAGGACGTGCCCAAGCACACCTAATTGTAGTGGGAGACTTAAATTGCCACCTGTGTCCTAACTTGAGGGTGACTGAATGTGATTGGCAGACATGTACACTAAACAAAGGGCCTCACATGGAGCACACCAAGTCAGGAAGGGAGTTGTGCATGCTTTTAAATACCTTTGAGCTGACCCATAGAATGGATTTGACTGTCTGCCACCCAGATACACCTGTGACCCCCCCACGTATAAGGGTAGAGGCTGTGCATCATTTATTGATTTTATTTTTGTCTCTCATACAGTGAGGAGATTTATTACTAGTTTTAATATTAGGTATAGTATATTCAGTGACCACAATCCGGTAACTTTGTCACTTGTTGCTCCACAACAGCATCTGGTCCCGCACAGTCTGAAGGGGGGGGTTGATTTCCGCGACGGATCGAGGAAGACGGCTGCGCTGGGCGCAGGTTGACACGGCTGCTTTTAATAAATCCCTTTTTAGGAGAGGTCAGCAGGATATACAGAACTGTTTAGACCTAGATACACAGGGACAGGATTTAATTCAGTCATATAGAGCTATCGCGCAGTTAGTGGATAGCCTTTTAATAGCACCTGCACCTACACACCTCAGGGATGAGCCAAGATGGTTTGATGGGTAGTGCTCAAAAGCCCTCAGAGTTTTAAAGATGGCACTTAAACCATCTCCGAGAGATAAAAGGTGGATTACGACCTGCCGCAAAATGTACAAACAGGCCGTTAGGACACGGAAACGCCAACTACAACTGAAGGCTTGGGAAGATCTAGAAGAGGACGCTGAGCTTAAGGATTCCACCCGCTTTTGGAAGGTTATGAACAACCCCTATTTTAAAGATTCAAACAACCCATGTATGACCCATAATATTTTACCTGAGCAATAGTCGGCTCATTATGAGGGCCTGTATAATGTTATGTTATGTTACAGGAATTTATAAAAGCGCACATGTACCCGGAGGTGTCTTGGCGCTAGACCCAACAGTGACCCGCTACAACCTTGCCCCTAGTGCTGAAAGAGCCAGGTTTTTAATTGCTTTTTAAAAATGGTCAAGGAACTGGCATTCCTGAGAAAAAAGGGAAAGGAATTCCACAGTTTAGATGCACCATAATAAAAACTGCGTCCACCCCAATAGGCTTTGTGAATTCTAGGAACAGCCAGTATTCGTGCTCCCATAGACCGAAGCTGTCTGGTGGGTTGATACCATGTAAAATGAACCTGCATAAAAGAAGGACCAATGCGATGTAAGGTTTTAAAAACAATGCACAAGGCTTTAAACTCGATACGCTGTGAGACGGGAAGCCAGTGAAGATTGCGGATTTCGTTAGAGACTGAGCAGTGTCTAGGGATATCCAGTATGAGGCGAGCTGCTGAGTTCTGAATCATCTGGAGTTTTCGCAGGTGCTGCTTCTGAGCGTTAAGGAATAAACCATTGCAGTAGTCCAGCCTAGATGAAATAAGGCAGGAGACTACTGTTCTCTTGGTGTTTTCAGGGATATAAGGAAAAATGTTCCTAATTTTTTTAATGAGAAGATGCGAAGCTGACACCACAACATTTGTGTGATGATGGAAGGTAAGTTTATCATCCATGAGCACACCCAAGTTCTTTGCCTTAACCACCGGATTGGGCGGGGAGCCCAACTCAACGGGCCACCACAGGTCACTCCAGGGAGGCTGTATACTGCCGAAAATCAAAACTTCCGTTTTACTGGAGTTAAGCTTCAGGCAGTGTGCTGTCATCCATTTATTAATTGCACTCATGCAACATCTGAACTGCGAGGCCGGAGATTGTTGGAATTTAGAAGCTGCCACCACAATCTGGGTGTCGTCAGCATAGGTGGTCAGGCTGAAACCAAATTCCCGAATAAGGGGCGCTAGTTCAGAAACGTATATATTGAACAATGTGGGGCTTAAAGAGCTACCCTGAGGGACACCACATGGAAGAGTGTATGGATTTGAATTGAAGCCATCCATGGATACAGTGGACCTACGATCAGTGAGAAAGGAGGCTATGAGTGCTCGTGCTGTCTCTCCTATTCCTAGCCCCTCCAGACATCTTTGCAGGAGGAGATGATCCACCGTGTCAAAAGCCGCAGAGAGATCGAGGAGCACCAGAGCTGCTGCACCTCCTGCGTTCATAACTGCTCTTATCTCCTCAGAGGCTTTGATCAGTGCCAGCTCCGTGCTATGGTCCTTGCGAAAGCCAAATTGAGTATGATCCAGCAAACCGTTTGCATTAACGAATAGTGACAATTGATTGTTCATTATTTTGTCCACTATCTTTGCTGGCAGAGGCAGTCTAGCAATGGGCCGATAGTTAGTAGGGTTGGCCGCGTCGAGTGGTTTTTTTTAAGAGAGGCAAAATCGATTTCTCCTTCCAGCTAATCGGGAAAACACCGGAGGAGAACATCCCGCCCCAGCCCCTGAGAGGAGACGAGCCACAGCTACAGATTGAGGCCCAGGGAACTGGCGTAATTTTTTTCTCTCTAGATGAGTTGAGATTAGGAATATAATGTCTCACACGCTATAAAGCCCCTGGACCAGACGGAATTCCACCTGATCTATTCCGTAACAATCCAGAGGTATGTGCACCAATCTTGGTGAGGGTAATAAATGCATCAGTTGCAATAGAAATGCCTCCCTCATGGTCCACGGCAACCATTGTCCCGATATTCAAGAAAGGGGAGAGGAATAGCCCGCATTGTTACCGCCCAATATCCCTTATTGACGCAACAGCAAAGGTTTTGGGCAGAGTGGTGTTGAATAGGTTGTCCGACTGGGCAGAGACCCATGGAATAATAATGGATGTCCAATATGGATTCCGGAAGGACAAATCCACGGTTGCACAATGTTTAAATCTCTACCTGATCCAGGTGAAGTATACTGTAGCCAAAGACTTGGGGCTTTATCTTGCATTTATGGACCTCACTGCAGCATTTGATTGTGTAAATCATACAAAACTGTATAAGCTCATGGGATCACTGGGGATGGACCTGGCCTAGTGAATGCACTCATGGCTCTACACTCTAATACCTCTGCTGCAGTAAGATACACGCAAGAGGGAAAGACTACAGAGTATTTTACATGTTCAAGAGGGGTCAGACAGGGATGCATTTTAGCTCCTTTTTTATTTACATTATATATTAATGGTCTTGACCTGGCATTCACCGCATTACAAGTTGACTCCCCCAAAGTAGGTTCAAGACCAGTGTAAGGAAGTGGGTTTCTGTTGCAGTAACACCCCCACCCCACTTTTTGCCTGATAACTGATGCACTTTTCCTTGTTGTGCCCTGGGCTCCTGCCAATCAGGTGCCCAGCGCCTGTGTTCCTTCCATAAAAACTGCCTAACAGCCAAAACCCAATTGGCATCTCTGGTCACGTGTCAGCCCCTGGTAAATGGTACTCTAGGTACCCAGGGCCTTGTGACCAGAGAAGGCCCCTAAGGGCAGCAGCACTTATTGTGCCACCCTTAGAGGCCATGTACCCTGACACATACACACTGCCTTTGCAGGCTGAGTGTCTTGGTGCAGGACAAAACAAAGAGTCGACATGGCACACATCCCTGTGTGCCATGCCCACAACATACACTGCCCTGGCATACCTCAGTCACCTCTCTAGCTGGGTGTCCTATGCCAGTGGTGTGGGCACAGGTACATGAGACCTGTACCCCTACAGTACCCAGGTCTATTCCTGGGCACTGTAAGTGCAGTGCTGCCATTGAGAGTATATGGTGCTGGGAGGTCGTCAACACGAACTTCACAGCCCCATGATGGGTACACTGAAGACTGAGAAGTTTGGTATCAAACTTCTCAGCACAGTAAACCCACACTGATGCCAGTGTGGGATTTACTGTAAGATGCACGACAGAGGCTGACCCTAACCTACAATCCACGTCTTGTCTGAGGGGCTGCCTAGGCTGCCACACAGCAGACGTGTTGCTGGACCCCTGGGTAGAGAGCCATCCGCTCTCCTGGACCTTCAACAATGCACATCCTGGGCGAGGTGCTAGGTCTCCTTCCCAGGATGGGCAGGGAAAGCTTCAAAGGCATGCCGCCTTTGTGAGCTTCTCCAGGCCACTTGCTGTACTCAGCAACTGGCCCCTACCGGTTCTAAACCTCCACTCTGGCGGGAAGCCTGGCCGGAAACCCCAAGGAAGGACCGGGGGTGTGCCAGCCTCTGCCAACTCCACCCCTCAGGTGGGGGAGGTGAGGTGAAGCACATCTCGGTGCTCTCGCCATCTTGAAGATGGGGAGCCCTGCCCAATCAGGACTAGGCCACTGCCCCCCTCCCACAGGAGAGTGGCAGGATAGGGGGTGTACCCACCCCAGGGCAGGGACCCAGTGGTCCCTGCCCTTCACCTACCTGTAACGCCCCTAAATTTAGTATTTAGGGGCACCCTGAACCTTCCTTCCTTAGATGCAGATTCCGAAACAGCAAAGAAGATCAAGAAGCAAGAAGACCTGCCGTGCAGCTGCTAACAAGAGGAAGACACCAACTGCTTTGGCCCTAGCCCTACCGGCCTGTCGACCCTCAAACCTGCTCCTGCTAAATCCTGGCATCTCCCGTGGCCAGCAACCTCACAAACCCCGGAGGATCTGGCTACCTTGTCACTCTAAGCATCTGGGACTCCCACGAGCAGTGGTACTGCTCAAAGCAAGTAACTGACCCCTGGCATCAGCCAGGAACCGCGAACCCTGCACACTCTGCACCCGCAAAGCCTGGCCTGTGCTGGAGTGGACAAAGACCACGAGGACGTCCCCCAGGCGACTGTGACCCCGAATCCAGCACCCAAGGACCCACCTCGACGCTCCCGACGACGCCTGCAGCCTCAGAACCAACAGCGATCAACAGAGGGTAAGATTACCTGACACCAAAAGGCACCCCTGCACCCGGCACCCTGCGGCCCCCTGTGCCCAACTCCTGGGTACCTACCTATCCTCCAACTACCCAACTTACCTCTCGAAGTGATGGTCACACCTGAAGAATCTTCATCCACGAGCTTGCAGCCTTTGTTCGTTCTTGAGCTTCTCCTTTGCAATCCATTGAGCGCCCGACGGCTTAAAAGCACCCTGCACCCAGCCGCCCAAATGCCCCTGGCAGTGCAACCTCTACTCCAATCTACTTCTCCATTTGCCCTGAGCAAGTGACCAGGAGCCCAGCTCCCACAGCCGCGTGGCCTGCTAGCCAGCAGCCACCAACCAAGGGCCCCCTGCGTTCCATAGGATAACATTGGGCCTAACTCACTCTGCACACAGCTGCCCCTGTGCCGCTGAGGGTGTAACAACTGTACTTACCTGACCCTGGGAGACCCCTGAGTCTATGCCCAGAACCTTAACTCTGCCAGTTGAGAACTTACCCAAAAGCCGATAACTCACTTTTCTTCCATAGGGTAACATTGACTGGTTTCACCTGAAAATTCTTCTAAGTGTGGAGTTTTCAAACTTTAAAATATTCACCTAAAATCAACCGAGTAACGAAAACGAAAATACTCACCCGCTATTAGGAGAGATCCCGGTGCTGGATCTTGGTGCCCAGCAGTAACCCTGAAAAGTAATTACAACCATACTTACCGCTAACTCAAATTTTCGTCCATAGGAAACCATTGACTGTTTTATGTGAAATTTCTTCTACGTGTCGATTTTTGCAAACTACAAATATTCTTTAAAAATCGTACCAACTGTGAAAACGTAATTACTTACCTGTTTTAGATAGATGGCCCAGTACTGAGCCTAGGAGTCCAGCACTGGATTACAAAAGTAACGAGAACATACTTTACCTGCAACTTGATTTCCTTCCATAGGATAACATTGCCTGGTTTTTGCTGAAAAAGTTTTTGTGTCGATTTTGCAAACTTACAAATATTCTTTAAAAATCGCCTGTATAACCTAATCGCATTCTCTGAACTGCTTACAGGTGGTACACTAATGCTGGATCCAGGATCCAACACCGAGCTAGAAAAAGTAACAATAACCCCACTTACCTGCTAAGTGAATTTCCTCCCATAGGATAACATTGGTGATTTTATTAGAAAAAGTTTCAAGTGTCAACTTTTAAAATACCAAAATATTGCTTAAAAAGGAACTGTCCCAGGACTGAATCTAGGATCCAGTCCTGGAGTTAGAAAAGTAATCCTAAAAGTAATCAATTGCATTTACTTAGAATTTCCCATTGAGCTCAATGTATAATTGTGTTTGAATTGTGTTGCCAATTGCAATAAACTGTAACTATTGCATTCAAAAGACTATTGCCTATTGAAAAGTATTTAACTAAAGCATCTCATTCTGAGAAAGTATATTTTGATACCTATTGTAGGTTCTAAAATAAAACAACCATATATTTTTATATGCAAACCATTGGCCTAGAGTTCAGTTCTTGAGTGTGAGACCATTTGCTGACAACAAATGCTTTACACTGTCCTCTGATACTGCCTTACTGCTCGACCAAGCTACCACTTTAGAGAGTAAGGTTATATCTAACTTTAGCCTCTGCCAAACCTCTGGGGACTGTGGACTCTGTACACACTGTACCTATTTGGGAACAGTATATACAGAGCCACTTTCCTACAACCAGTCCCTGTTTTACTTTACGCGGACGACGCGGTCATCCTTGCTCGTACACCCAAGGCTTTGCAGATCCTACTAGACGGGTTTGTGGGATTTATGAATAATTTGGATTTGACACCCAACTTAACTAAATCCTACATAATGGAACTAGGGAAAAGTAGCAGGAAGATAAACTCTTATGTAGTCTACACACACGCACTGGGAAAAGTACCGGCCTTTTCATACCTAGGCATCCTGTTTGATGAAAAATTGAGTTTTAAACAGCTAGTGATGAGTAAGTGTCTAGGTATGGTAAAGACCACGGGAGCAATTACATCCTTTGCTCACAGGTTAGGCAAGTGGTCACCGGGGACAATCCTAAAACTGTATAACTCATTCTGTAGCTCAAAAACTCTATACGGAAGTGAGGTGTGGGGTTTTACCGGGACAAGTGAAATACAGAGTGAAGAAAACAGGTACTTCAGGCGGTTGCTGAGAGTCTCCCAAAGCCCCCAAATCTTTTATTGTTCATGAGGAGCTGGGGTCTAAGTATATTTCTGACCTGGTGGCACGTAAACCCCTCCTGTGCTGGGTGAACATGTGGCCCAATGAGGAGACAGGTTTCAATAGGAAAGTAATTCAAGACTGTCTCTCCCTGGATCATGCGTTAAAAGTCCATGGATAGAATATGTAAAGGATTGTTCTCTCACCCGGATAAGGTGAGCCCACGGGATTAAGCTCTTATTAAAGATCAGTTTTTTAAATTCATTGGGGCCCAAATGGAGGAAAATGAACTGAAAAAGCCCTCGGTCAGAAATTATATTCTAGTTAGGTCGACTCAAAGCATAGAACCTTATTTAACTATTCTTACCAGTGCTCATGACAGATTTTTAATCGCACGGTTCAGACTAAACTTGTTACTCCGCTTACTGGTTGTACCGGCGGGGTATATGGCACCTTCAGAACTAAAAAGGCCCTGTGACTGCGACAATAGGTCTTCACAGGATACCCTTCACTTTGTGCTCTTGTGTTCGTATTACTTATTCCCGAGAAGAGTGCATCTCAGAAGGCTTTTAAGGAAACATAATTTTAAGCAGGCCCGGGTGGCCCTACTTTTTTTTAAACTGTCCCCTGATGCTTTTACATTATTTTGTCTCACACATTTTTTAAGATCTGCAGCAAAGCTAAGAAATACGAGGGAAATATAAAAGGAAAAGTCCTTCAAGCACCTGGTGCATTAATGGGAATAGTGTGTGGTACACCTTTTAGTGTTTTTTAATGTTTTTATGATGTTTTAAGAAGTTTTTAAGCATTGCTTCTTATGCTGATGCGGTGCCCTGGCTGCCCATGATGATCATTGTACTGTTTTGTTGTGCTGATAAATGTGTATCTTTTATGGTCATATTTTTTTATATATATGCAAAATAAAGATTATTATTATTATTATAGTGCTTGCACACACTGCACAAGTCCGAGGACTGCAGTGTCTGTCAGCAGCTGAGCACGATAAGAAGTTTCTAGCGGCACAGTTGCCGCTTCCTTCAGAATCTTGATGGCCCGCTCCCCTTCCCAAAGCCTACTCGTTCTAGGAGTCGATCTACTGGACCTCCCTCTTCTTCCCGTGACCGGCAGCAGGCATCGCATTCTCTGTCCTACGGTAAGTGGCGTCTGCATCGTTCAGGGTCGTGGCCCTCCACGGCCTTGTTGTCTAACGACGAGGAGATGAGCACTCCCGGCGTAGGGGTTAGGGATCCCTCTGGCCCTCTGGCTCAGGACTCCTTTCCGGAGTCGGAGTGAGCAATTCCTTCTGCCCCCGGGTTCAGGAATCTGTCAAGGATTCTGTCCCGCGCCTCCCTACCTTTCCGGGAGCCGGGGCACCAATGGCCCAAATAAAGGAGTTTTACTTGGTTCTTCCTGCCACTTTTGAGTCTCCACCTTCCCCTGGAGCGTCTTCGGGTCTCAAGGAGGTGATGGGTTCCTTGACTGCCCAATGCCGGCCGGTTCTCCCTCGGCGGCAGTTAGGTCCTTGGGCACATCAACGCTGGTGCGTGACCCTTTGGGGTCCCCCCCCCCTCCCCTATGGCGCCGATCGACTTCGCCGTGGCGTTGCTTCCTGGGGGTTGTTGAGGGTCGCTGGTCTGCTTCAAACCTGAGTCGGTGCATGTCCGTGCTGCTGCTCCTGGGGTGATGCTGTCTGATGCCCTACCGACCTGCGGCGTTTGTCGGCGTGTTGCCCGGATCCTCTTGCTCCTTGTTCCAAGGAGGGTCCTTTTAGTCAACGAAACAGCAGCAGAAGTTTTTCTTCCATGCCCTGGACTTCCAATTCCCGCAGATATACCTCCTGATGTGTGGATTACTGATTTTACCTGAAGCCAGCGGGCTAGATTCCTCCGCTGCTTCTAGTCTACTGTCTTCTCCGGGCCTGGCCACTGAACCCAGCTCTTCCCTAGTAGACATTTTGGACCGGGTGGCTGTTGTGATGTATTTGTTGCTCCCTCTCCTCTCCGTTTCCAAGTCCACAGACCCCCCTCATCGGAGTTCTTCACACGGTTCTGCCTTTCTGTGAGGCATTACATGATGTTTTACTGGGAGCATGGTTTAGGCCTACCACTGGTGCCCCAGTGGAAAGGGTTATTGCTGGCATGCACCGCCCTGCCCACAATGACCCTGGGTGTTTCCATCGTCATCCGACGCACCATAGTTTTAGAGTCCAGACTGCTACAGCATTGCCTTTTTTGCATGATTTTCCTCTTACTCCGGCTGATAAAAATTCTAGGAAACTGGACTTGTGTGGGAAGCATATCTTTTCTTCCACCAGTGCTGTTTTGCGTTCTATTAACACTTCCTCTCTTCTTGGACGTTTTACCCATGCCCTATGGGATTTCTTGGTATGGCTCTTGCCCTTTCTCTCCGAGGTTCATCGAGATTAACTAATTCAGTAGATTTCAGACGGGCAGCAGATGGCCAATTTGCTCATTAAGTGTGGCTTGAACTCCACCGACTCAGTCGTGCCATGGCGTCTGAGGTGACGTTGCGCATACATGCTTGGCTTTGCTCCTCTAACTGTTCCGAGGCATTCCAGTTGGCTCTACTTGACATGCCTTTCGAAGGTACTCATTTGTTTGGTGCCCACGCAGATTCTGCTCTGCGTAGATTTAGGGACAGTAGGGGTGGTTCAAACCCTTGATTCTTCCCCTTTTCTTCCCTATTATTTTTGGGGGAGGACTTTTTCATACTCTGCCTGTCCTCATATTTAGGGTTCGATTCATGACTGTTTTCGTTCCGTTTGGTCCTGCTCTTTGTCGCCCAGATGGGTGGTCCCACGGTTGCAGATCTTAATTTTTCTTCTTTTCCACCCTTGTAGGTTATCTATTTGTTGGGCAAATCTTCTGTTTGATTATGCTGAGGTGTTTTCCCTCATTCATTATCTTGGGGTTTTCTTCTCGTGAGAGATAGTTTCCCTCTGTTCCCTGCTTGTGGAGGTATTT